>NC_141808.1:16469531-16771596 GCF_057944985.1 Cucurbita pepo subsp. pepo | reverse complement strand
TTAGTAGACGTGTTTTAAAACCTTGAGGGGAAGCCCAGAAGAAAAAACCCAAAGAGGAAAATATCTACTAGCGGTAGGCTTGTGCTGTTACAAATGGTGTCAGAGCCAGACGCCGGGAGGTGTGCCGCTGGGGGTGGATTGTGAGATCCCATATCGGTTGGAGAGGGGCACGAAGCATTCCTTATAAGGGTGTGGAAACCTCTTTCTAGTAGACGTGTTTTAAAACCTTAAGGGAAAGCCTAAAGAGGATAGTATCTACTGGCGGTGGGCTTGGGCAGTTACATTCTGGAAGATGATTATTTTTAAATGTACATTTATGTTTCTAAATTATTATGACTGATTTGTTGCTTCACCTTTTCTTCACAGCTTTGGGTAAAAGCCAAGCTGTAGTCTCCAAGGAAGAACTGCAAGAAAGAGAGAAAAGAAGGAAAGGAGAAACTACTGTCATTGAGTTGAGACAGTATTTGCAATACTCAGGATCATTGAATGGTCTGAATCTGATTAAGCTGTTTGAAAAAATTAGTACAGTTTTCCTTAGCTATTCGTGAAGTGCTTGCTGCCAGTGGCAAATAATTTATAATTTAACCATCTCAACTATTTGGCAGGAAAGTATTTTAAACAGAGAGGGATGGTACTTCCCTTCCAACAACTTTCTCTGTCTTTCAGGAACATTAATTACTATGTTGATGTTCCCATGGTGAGATATGAATCAATGTCATTTTTCATTATTTGGGCATTTCTTGGTTGGTTATTATCTGATTCAAAGTATTACTACAGGAGCTGAAGCAACAAGGGGTAACAGAGGACAAATTGCAACTGTTGGTTAATGTTAGTGGATCTTTCAGACCAGGTGTGCTTACAGCGCTACTAGGAGTCAGTGGAGCTGGTAAAACTACTCTCATGGATGTATTGGCTGGTAGAAAAACTGGTGGGGTCATTGAAGGAAGCATACATATATCTGGTTATCCCAAAAGGCAGGATACATTTGCTAGAGTTGCTGGTTACTGTGAACAGACAGATATTCACTCCCCATGTTTGACTATTATGGAATCACTTCTCTTTTCGGCTTGGCTGCGATTACCTTCAGATGTTGACTTGGAGACACAAAGGGTATACCCCGATTGATGATTTCTTTTAAAGTATGGTGTGTAAATAATGTATATTGATACTTGATAGCTTATATTTGTGCAGGCTTTTGTTGATGAGGTGATGGAACTTGTTGAGCTTACTCCACTCAGTGGAGCCTTAGTTGGTCTACCGGGTGTTGATGGTTTATCAACAGAACAAAGGAAAAGATTAACAATTGCTGTCGAACTTGTAGCGAACCCATCCATAGTGTTCATGGATGAACCTACGTCAGGGTTGGATGCTCGGTCTGCTGCCATTGTCATGCGGACAGTGAGGAATATTGTCAATACCGGGCGTACAATAGTCTGCACAATCCATCAGCCTAGCATAGACATTTTTGAATCTTTTGACGAGGTAATCTCCATTTTTTTCTCATGAACTTGCTTGACTTTTGAGTTACCAAGTGCCATATATTGTGTTTTCTTTTATCAATTTTGATTATGATGATTATATGTGCATCCTTGTAAAAGCCCAAACCCACCGCTAGCCGATATTGTCCTATTTAGACTTTTCCTTTCAGGCTTCTTCTCAAGGTTTTTAAAATGCGTATGTTAGGGAGAGGTTTGTTCCCCTCTCCAACCGATGTGGGATCTCACAATCCACTTCTCTTTGGGGTCCAGCGTCCTCACTGGCACACCGCCTGGTGTCCACCCCCTCCGGGGCCTAGCGTCCTCGCTGGCGCACCACCCGATGTCCACCCCCCTTCGGCGTCCTCGCTGACACACTACCCGGTGTTTGTCTTTGATACCATTTGTAACTGTCGCCCACTGCTAGCAGATATTGTCCTCTTTGGGCTTTTATTTTCAAGCTTTTCTTCAAGGTTTTTAAAATGCGTCTACTAGGGGAGAAGTTTTCACACTCTTATAAAGAATGCTTTGTTCCCCTCTTCAACCAATGTGGGATCTCACAATCCTCGTGTCTCTCTTTTATGCTATTATCATATCTTGTGTACTTTACAATTACCTACAACACTAACGTCTACAATATACACAATTACTTCTATTCATGTATCTTATATATTCCCAACTTGAGAAGAACGGCTTTCTTTCTTCTTCCCACTTATCTCTATATTACTTAATTATATGTAGAAGAGTAATGGAGACGTCATCGGTTTGGAATTTCTTATGCTTCTTTCATCTTAATGGTCTATTTTTATCTTTTCCTGTCACCGCTTGAAGACTTCTTTTTATCTCCATTCATTAGTTTTCATGAAGTTTTTCCTAATGATAACATTCTATTCTGCAGCTTTTATTAATGAAGCGTGGAGGAGAACTCATCTATGCTGGTCCATTAGGACCCAAGTCTCGTGAACTTATCAAGTACCTTGAGGTAAAATTATTTATAGCCGATTGCTAAATATTTTTATATGCACAAATCCTCAGATGTCCCATCCTTATGTTATGTAGGCAGTTGAAGGAGTGCCAAAGATCAAATCTGGCTATAATCCTGCTACATGGATGCTTGAGGTCACTTCTGCAGTTGAAGAAAATCGTCTTGGAGTTGATTTTGCTGAAGTTTACCGGAGATCAACTTTATTCCAGTATGCATCTGTTCATTCTTTTATTTTTCATACAGATGCCATCTGTTTTCTGACTAGGTTCACTTCTTTTTGTTTTAGACGAAATCTAGACTTGGTGGAAACCTTGAGCAGGCCCATCAGTAATTCAAAAGAACTGAACTTCCTAACAAAGTATTCTCAGTCATATTTCAATCAGTTCTTAGCTTGCCTATGGAAACAGAATTTGTCTTACTGGCGGAACCCACAGTACACTGCAGTGAAATTCTTTTACACTGTTATTATCTCATTGATGCTTGGAACAATATGTTGGAGATTTGGTGCCAAAAGGTTTCTACTATAACTTTGATCTGTTTATCATTTCTATGAAACATTTGACCTTTTTCTCGCTTTTATTTCCATGCCATCACCATTATTTTTGCACACTATTGTTGAGGATGGTTAGGAGGGACATTGGCTAATTTAGAGAATGATCATGGGTTTATAAGTAAAGAATACATCTCCATTGGTGTGAGGCCTTTTGGGAAGTCCAATGCAAAGCCATGAGAGCTTATGGACAATATCATACCATTGTGGAGATCCGTGATTCCTGACATGATATCAGGGCCATACCCTTAACTTGGTCATTCAATAAAATCCTCAAATGTCGAACAAAGAAGTTGTGAGTCTCGAAGGTGAAGTCAAAAGTGACTCTAGTGTCGAACAAAAGTTAATACTTTGTTCAAGGATTCTAGAGAAGGAGTTGAGCCTCGATTAAGGGGAAGCTGTTCGAGGGCTCCATAGGTCTCAGGGGAGGCTCTATAGTGTACTTTGTTCGAGGGGAGGATTGTTGGGAGGAAGTCTCACATTGGCTAATTTAGGAAATGATCATGGGTTTATAGGTAAGGAATACATCTCCATTGGTATGAAATCTTTTGGGGAAGTCCAAAGCATAAGCCAAAGCTTATGCTCAAAGTGGACAATATCATACCATTATGGAGATCAGTGATTCCTAACATCATCTTATTGTTTTCTTCTCTCACAGGGAAACCCAACAAGACTTATTTAATGCTATGGGATCCCTCTATGCTGCTGTTCTTTTCATTGGAATCACCAATGCCACTGCCGTTCAACCAGTTGTTTCAATTGAGCGGTTTGTCTCGTATCGAGAAAGAGCCGCTGGATTGTATTCTGCATTACCATTTGCATTTGCTCAGGTACCGTCTTATTTGTACCCTGTAATTGGCTTCCTTAAAGTTGGCTAATGCATTGTTTTTATATATAGGTGGCTATCGAGTTCCCTTATGTGTTTGCACAGACAATTATTTATTGCGCCATTTTCTACTCCATGGCTGCATTTGACTGGACAGCTTTGAAGTTCATTTGGTATATTTTCTTTATGTATTTTACCTTGCTATACTTCACTTTCTACGGAATGATGACAACAGCTATCACACCAAATCATAATGTGGGTGCCATCATTGCTGCTCCCTTCTATATGCTTTGGAACCTCTTTAGTGGCTTCATGATTCCTCACAAGGTATTGCTATACTGTCTCTCTTGCATGTTTTTAGTTGTTCAGCAACACAATTTTGCTTCATAGTTCTGTGTTCTAGGAGGGTTAGTACTCTACGTTTCCCCTCCGTTAGAAAGAAACACAAAACATTGTCTCGTTTCTAACTTTCATAAATATAGATTATAATTGAAGTCATGCTAACTGTGAGATCCCACATTGGTTTGAGAGAGAAACGTTGCATTCCTTATGAGTGTGGAAACCTCTTCCTATTAGATGTGTTTTAAAATTGTGAGGCTGACGGCGATACGTAACAGGCCAAAGCAGAGTGTCTGCTAGCGGTGAGTTTTGGTTGTTACAAATGGTATTATAGCTAGACACCGAGCGGTATGCCAGCAAGGATGCTAGACTCTCAAGGGGGGTGGATTGTGAGATTCCATATTGGTTGGAGAGAAGAACGAAACATTTCTTATAAGAATGTGGAAACTTCTCCCTATTAGACGCGTTTTAAAACTGTGAGGCTAACGTGGACAATATCCACTAAAGTTTTCGAGTTAATCAGTTATTTAGCAGTTCTCTTTGTCTCTCTCCACATACGCGTGAACGAGCGGAGGGTTCGTCCTACCATAACCACTGTCAAATGACAATAGAAGCATGTTGTTGCTTTTGCTCATATTCATTTTTAGGTGACCTAAATTGTTGCTCTCCTGCTTATTTCAGCGAATCCCAATATGGTGGAGATGGTATTATTGGGCTAATCCTGTGGCTTGGAGTTTATATGGACTCCAAGTATCACAATATGGCGATGACAATAAGCTTGTAAAGCTATCAGATGGAATTAACTCGGTAGCGATACACGACGTTCTCAAGCATGTTTTCGGGTTTAGACATGATTTCTTAGGCGTAGCTGCCATCATGGTCTTTGGTTTCTGCCTGTTTTTTGCCACCATCTTTGCTTTCGCCATAAAATCCTTCAACTTCCAAAGGAGATGAGAGGTTTGGTTCTTATTGATTCTGTATAGTATGTACCTAAGATCACTCGGCTCGAATTTTTCTATATAGAAAGAAATAATAGTTTCCTCAGTTCCTCTTCTTTCTGGGTCACAGGTTTGGCTATTGAAAGTCGGTCGGTTCAACCTAGTCCTAAACAATGTCTAGATCTATTGGACTTGGTCGATCAGACTTGGACCTTCACTTTTTAAGATTGGGTTAGACAAAATCAATCCTACTCTTATTTTATTTTAAAATAAATACCTCAACTAGTATTGTTTAATTTATTTAAGAACACAAAATATTAAAAGGAAATATAATTAGCGATATAGAAAAACATATTTAGAAGTTTTTTTTGAAGGAGAAAAAATATGTAGAAGATAATTTTGTTTATTCGTTCACTTTTCTGTTGTCTTTTCTAATTAGGAAAAAAAAAAGCATTTAAAATTATTCAAAATAAAAAAAAAAAAAATCCAAAATTTGATCCTCTCCACATGTATCTTTGTCTCATTGCGTGGATGTGACACTAACACTTAATTTTATAAGGAAAAAAAACATTATTCGTATAACTAATTGAATTAAGTTCAAATCAATACTTTAATACAAACATTCATGGTCAAGTGAAAAATCATGTGTAACACAGGCTTCTGATACTTAACGATGGTCAATGACAATGACAAGAGAAAAACAAAGAAAAAGACGAAGGTAGAAAAACGAGAATAAGGAGTTGCTAAAAAAGTTATACGGTTTCACTCTTAAAAATTGCAGAATTGTCGGAGACACGTTTACAACATAACCCAACTCTCTATTTTCAGGTTAAATTATTAGACAAATTATTTTTAAAAAATCCTATACATTCACAGTAAAGTTTACATTAATAACTAAAATCTCATAAAATTCAAATATCAATTATTCATCGGTAGCAATGCATCACTAACATTGGTTCGAGACGTTAAACATTATTAAACATTTTGAAAATAGGGTTACAATCCAACCAATCCAATCAAATTAGATTAGATAGTCTCAATTGATCAGATTATCGAGAATTTGAATAGAGTTTAACGAGTATAATTTAAAAACAATAAACAATAAGAGAGAGAAAGAGAGCACAAATATATTCTTGTGTGGTAAGACAATCATATGTGACCAAAATGCAACTCTTTTCATCATGTGTGGTCTTAAACTAAGTGGATAATAATTTTAAGTCCTTTTCCAATATCTTTAATAAATTAATAATTAATTTTTTTCTTTTAATTCTTGATCTAACTTTCACATTAAATAAGATATTAATCTAATTCTATGCTATTAAATTAAACCACACACCTTTCTTTATTCCAATATCATCCTATAATCTTTTATTATATATTATTATTATTATTATTATTATTATTTTGAAAAATATCCTTTTTAAATTATGAGTATAGTTTTGACTGAGACCATCTAGAATTTAAAATGTTACATTTACTCTGGTTCGAGTTTTCACTATTAATATTTACTTTTGGTCTTTAGGGTTGACTTTTTCATTAATTAATTTAAATATTATGATATAGATTTTGTTTATTGTTACGTATTTTCATTAATTAAAACGATGTGGAATCTCACAGTTCACTCTCTTTGGAGTCTAGTGTCCTCGCTGACACACCATCTGCTGTCTGGCTCTAATACCATTTGTAACAAATATTGTCCGGTTTGGCTCGTTACATATCGTCGTCAACCTCATAGGTTTAAAACGCGTGTGATACACATATATTTTTATACTTTTATAAGGAATGATGTGTTCTCCTTATCGACCTCAAAGTTTTAATGTAATATTTTAAACTTCGAGACTAAATAGAAATTACATTCTAATGTCGGAAAATGATAATTAAATAAATATATATATTTTTTTCTTTTCAAAGAAAGTAATAATATGAAATAAATTAAGGCAAAATAAGGTCTTATCTTGTCCCAATGTGGTTAGTTATAGACAACAACAATAATCAATCCGACCTGTCACATTAATACATTTAATCAAGCTTATGTGGGTCCATTTAGTTAAATAATTATTTTTTTATTTTAAATTTGTAAAATGGAATAATTAGTAATAATATTAAAAATAAAATAAAAAATTAGATGGCTAAATCATGGCCAGAAGGGCAAACCTTGGTTTATTATAAGTGCTCTTTGACAAAATATATGTTACAATTAAAATTAAAATAACTTTTTTATTTAAAAAAAAAATACAAAATGAGATCGAGAAAATACGTTGATTGTGTTAGAAATTACGACTCTCCACAATGGTATGAGATTGTCAACTTTGAACATAACCTCTCGTTATCATCATACTTAAAATTACTCTAAACACACGTATTTAAGCTTAGTTTTATATCTTTAACGTGAATTTTCTACATGTCAATTACCGCTGATCTAGACCCACTTTTAATTTTATAAATGTAATTTTTACTCCGTCAAAACTAATTTTAAATAATTAAAAACCAATTAAAAAACACGTACAAAATCCTTAATACGTGTTAGAATCAAATCGCTTTGCTTATAAGTTGGGCATTGATGGGGTGCCTTTCTCCTCTTACTTGAGTGTGTGATAAAAATAAAAATCATAACTTATAATTACCCTAAGGAAACTTCTTCATGAATCTCATAATATATATATATACATAATATATAATCATAAAGTATTTCCAAAGAAGTTGAATATTAGAGATAAAATAATTGGCATTTGCAAACATTATAATAAGACAAATTGATGCCTCATTCTTCCATTTGGGATCATTTTATTTCATCAAAATATTATATATTATAGTTTTAATTATACTTTCTAACTATAGTTGTAATTATATATTATAGTTTTAATTATACTTCCATTTGTCACACTTAATTATCGCATTTATTATTATTTTATTCACTAAGTAATTTCTAAAATAGATATTAAAGTTGAGTTATAAATTTTAATTAAATTTAACATTTTAATTTTATTAAAAATTTAAATTTAAATAATTCGAACAAATCCAACCCAAAAAAATTAATGATTGGGTTAAAAAATTTATAACTCGAATAATTAGAATGAATTTACAAAAATGTCATAATCCGACTCAATTCGACCCGTAACGACCATATATAAAACGTAATTAAAATCGATAAGAAATTAAATTTTAGAAGAATATAAAATGCTATTTTTTTTATAAAAAAAAAAATTGGTTCAACGAATCACATATCTCTGAATGGAAAGAATTTAAAAATTATAAAATAATTAATTTAAAGTAAACATTTCATTAATGTTTCTTGAAATTTTATTTTTTTTATATATAAAAATATTAAAATTATTTAAAATTAATAAAGTCATCTTCAATTTGGATGCCCTCGACCGGCCGAGTGAGATTTTTTTCACAGACGGAATTTCGGTCCAAAGTCAAACCGGCCGTTAATTTTCCGTTTACGAAGAATCAAAGTTTCGATCCAACGGTTGGTGTAATTGGATTTAGCCCAAATTAGTACGTAAAAACGGGTTGGTGATCAGATTTATCAGACGAAACATTTGATGGGACAATCTGGACCGTCAAATCTTCATGGGCCCCACTGCCTTAACGACAAAACAATGTCGCCGTTTAACCCTCCGAGTTTTCACCCCTTCTGTTGATATCCTAATCTCCAATCTCGGCGCGTTCGTTGCACTGCGTTAAACGTAGCCAGAAATTTTTATTTTATATATATATATATATATATTTTTTTTTTCTAATTACTATTTAAAATTAGTTAAATTATTGGGCTATTTCTGATTACTATTTAAACTATTTTTTATTCACATAAAATTATTGGGCTAATTTTAAAAAAAAATTATTTTACATAAATTTATATAAAAAATGTTCAAACATAAAAAAAAAATAAAGTTTTTAAAAACATTTGTTAAAAATATTATTTTAAACCTTTTAATTTCTCTATTTTTAATAAATCTCAAAATTAATTATAGCAATTAGGTTATAAACCTATTTTTTTCAAAAAAAATATTAATCACTATTTATTTCTTTTCTTTTCTAAATTACAGGTGTACATCGGTTTAATAAGATTGAGTTTAAAAAAACGTTTTAGACCAATAAAAAATTGGGTTAGTGACCCGAGAAATTGGAGTAGAGTTCACACCTAATTCAACTCAACCCTCTATTCTCAAGTTGGGTTCCCGGTTGTTTTTATTATTATTATTATTTACAAAGTTCTATTTATCTACAATATATATTACATTAATAACTAAAATTTCATACAATTCAATATCAAATGTTTACAAGCACCAATAACATCTCTTACGAACGTTATATATTCTTAATTTTTTAAAAAAGTAAGTAGGGTTAGAATGAATTATAATCCTATTTTTGAGTTGGTCGAGTTGACCTGAAAAAAAGGTCAACCCATGAACCAAACCAAACTCTCGATTTTTCAAAAATTCAACTCAACCCAATTTGATGGTTTGGGTTGACTAATTGGTATTAGTCACACTCTTAATACATTGAAAGAAATGATTAATTTTAATATATTTTTTTAAATATAGAAATTAAAATTAAGATTTATTATAATAAATAAAATAAAAGAGATGTTAAAGAGAAAAAATTAAAGATGAATAATTGCAATAGTATTGGAGAGTGAATACACGAGCGGGAGAAGCGCGTGGGGGATGGAAAAAGAAGCGTTGCATTTCTTTTTCTTCATCATCTTCTTCCTTTGATTTCACAGCGACAGTTTATAAAAAGATTAAAAAGAAAAAAAAGAGGAACGTTTCCAAATGCTCTCCGCCATTACTGCTCCTCTCTGTTTTCTCTTCTCCCTTTTTCTTTTTTTAACTTTCGTGGGCCATTCATCGTCCTCCTGATCCCTCTCTCTCTCTCTCTCTCTCTCTCTCTCTCTACAAAACCACCCTCTTCCCCTTTCTCTCACTATCCCCCATTTCTTCTCTCTCTCTCTCTCTCTCTCTCTCTCTCTCTCTCTCATGGCTTTTCGCCGGCAAACCATTTCTGGTTTTGCCAAATACCACCATTACATACCACTGTTCCAAACAGCCCTGTAGAAGACAACCAACATCTCTGTTCTCTAATTCCTCCTCTGTTTTGTCTCTGTAAAAACACAATGGCGGCGGCGATTTCTCTCTGCTCTGTTTTTCTTCTTCTTCTTCTTCTTCTTCTGACTCAGTGGGTCAACTCGGAGCCGACTCAGGACAAACAAGCGCTTCTCGATTTCCTCTCTAAAACCCCTCATGCCAATCGGGTTCAATGGAATCCTTCCAATTCCGTCTGTACTTGGATCGGCGTCGAGTGCGATTCCAACCAGTCGTTTGTTTACTCTCTTCGTTTGCCCGGCGTTGGCCTCGTTGGTCCGATTCCGGCTAATACCATCGGGAAATTGACTCAGCTCCGAGTTCTTAGCCTCCGTTCCAACCGTCTCTCCGGTGGGATCCCATCGGATTTTTCCAATTTGATAATGCTGCGGAATCTGTATCTTCAGGATAATGCTTTCTCCGGCGAGTTTCCGCCGAGTTTGACTCAGCTAACTCGGCTGACTCGGCTCGATTTGTCGTCGAATAATATGTCCGGTCCGATTCCGCCGTCTGTTGACAATCTGACACATCTGAGTGGGCTTTTCTTGCAGAACAATGGGTTCTCCGGTTCACTCCCGAATATCTCCGCCGTGAATTTAACAAACTTCAATGTCTCTAACAACAAACTCAACGGCTCGATTCCGAAATCGTTAGCTAAATTCCCGGAATCCTCTTTCGCCGGAAACTTAGATCTCTGCGGCGGACCATTCCCATCCTGCAGCGGACCCTCTCCAACTCCGTCGCAAAACCCCCCACCGACCGACGGAATCAGAAAATCAAAGAAGCTCTCCACGGCGGCGATAATCGGAATAATCATCGGCGCTGTTTTCGTTGCCTTTCTCCTCCTCCTCTTCCTCATCCTCTGTCTTCGACGGCGGTCCAATAGGCAGCCGGCGAAGTCACAGAAACCACCATCGACAGTGGGAACAACGGCGAGAACAATCCCAATAGCAGAGGCGGGAACATCATCATCAAAAGACGACATTACCGGAGGGTCAATTGAGGCGACGGAGAGGAACAAGCTAGTGTTCTTCGAAGGAGGGATTTACAATTTCGATTTGGAGGATTTGTTGAGAGCATCGGCGGAGGTATTGGGGAAAGGAAGCGTGGGAACGTCGTACAAGGCGGTGCTGGAGGAAGGGACGACGGTGGTGGTGAAGCGGCTGAAGGATGTGGTGGTGACGAAGAAGGAATTCGAGACACAAATGGAGATTTTAGGGAAAATCAAACACGAAAATGTGGTTCCGCTCAGAGCTTTCTACTTCTCCAAAGACGAAAAACTGCTCGTTTATGATTACATCTCCACCGGCAGCTTCTCCGCCAGTCTCCACGGTCAGTTCCCTTCCTCCTCCGTCGTCTTTTTTTTTTTTTTTTAATTTTTTTAATTTTTTTAATTTTATTTTATTCCATTGCTTGCATTGTTCTTAGTGAGGTTGACTACATATTGGGAAGTGTGTTTAATTATTTTTTAAAAAAATTAATTTTATGGTCAATTAAAAGTTAATTAATTTTTTAAATAAAAAATTTAGTATATTACGTTTTATAAAGATTTAATGTTAACAATTAATAATTTTGTTTTAATGTATATGGGTAGATTGGAAATGCTATGTTTTATAAAAATTTAATAATTAATATATATATATATAAAAGTTGAACTATGCTCATATTGGTATATTAAAAAATATATAAATAAGCGAGTTTTTATCCTATGTTTTATAAAAAATTTAAATATTGAAAATTAATAATTTTGAATAAAAGATATTTCGTTAAATAAATAACTATAATATATATATATATATATATGAATAAGTGGACTTTATATGGAAAATAAAAAAATATTTTGAAAATTTTTTAGTTTATTTAAAAAAAAGAAATGATAATTAGAGAGAATTGGGAAGATGGGTGACAGCGCATGGGGGGTGGCTTTTTGTTCAAGAGATCACATTATGAGCATGTAGTGATTGAAAAAAATATAATTAAATTTATTTATTTAATTTTTAATATTTATTATTTATTTATTTTTTTAATTTGGTATAAATTTAATGCCGACCAGCTCAAAAGTGTACTTGCTTTAATTCCTCACTGTCTAGAGACATTCTTAGTTTTTGCTCAGACATTATTCATCATTATTTCATGTTTTTATTAATTTCTGTTTGTTTTCTCAAATCTACCCTATTTCACTGTCTTAATTACTCTTTTACCCCTCATTTTTTCTACAAAAAATTGTAATATTAGGTCGTAATGTTCGGATTGTTCGGATCATCGACCCAACTAATCTAAAATTTTGAGTTGGTTCAAATGATCTTTCTAGAAATTATGACTTGGTAGTGTAGCAATGACCTAAGATGGTGTAGTAGTGTTCGGATTCCAAGCCACTACTATATAGGAGTGTTCATATGACCGGAGAGTCTGACCAACTTGGATTACTCAACCCAAACATGAAGGTCAGGTTGTGTTAGATTTTTGTCGGTTAGGGTTAGGTTAACTCTATTGATTGAATGTTAGTGATGTGTTATGATCGGTGGAGGTTTGATATTTGAATTTTATGATATTTTAATATTTTTTTCAAAATAATTCAAGAAAAACAACCCGACCATCCAACCCCAAAATAGAGAAGTTGGGTTGGGTTGGGTTGTAAAGCCTGTTCGGGCCGTGGGTTATTCAGGTCACCAACCCAACCAATATAAAATTTTAGGTTGATTCAAAAGATTTTCCCAACCCGTATACACCTATAGAAATTATGACCTAGTAGTGTAGCAACGACCCGAGACTTTGTGGTAATGTTCGGATTCCAATTTTCATTCCAAGCCACTACGGTCAAACCCGACCTCGAAAGACACGGAAAAAGTTCGAGAGAGAGAAAAAAAAGATGGCTTGTGAATAAAGAAAGATGGGTCACTCAATGGAGTGTTGAATTTTTGTAGCTCAAAGTTGGTGGCATGTTTTTTTGGGTTGCTTTAAGCTTATAATTGAAGCCTGAGCTTTAGGCTTTTATCACATTGCCTCACTTTACTTCTTCAAGTTCGGAAACAATATTTACCAAAATACCCTTTTGCAGAAAAGTCCCTACTTGGCTTTTCTTTCAAAATATTACGGAAATAAAATAATTTGAATAGGATCAACTCAACGAGCGCGAGCTTAGAAGGCTCGAATATAAGGTTTTAGATCGAGTAGTGGTAGGTTTTTTAATTTCTTAACTTTGTAAGCCCTTAAATGTAAATATGAGAAATTGTAAAGAAATATATAATTTTTTAAAAAATTAAAAATTAAATAGTTAATTCGATGTCACAGGAAGCAGAGGCTCCGGCAGGACGCCGCTGGATTGGGATTCAAGAATGAGAATAGCAGTAAGCGTCGGCCGGGGACTAACCCATCTCCACGTCGTCGGCAAGGTGGTTCACGGCAACATTAAATCCTCCAACATTCTTCTCCGGCCGGACCACGACGCCTGCATTTCCGATTTCGGCCTGAACTCCCTCTTCGGCACCGCCACGCCGCCGAATCGCGTCGCCGGCTACAGAGCACCAGAGGTCGTCGAGACCCGAAAAGTCACATTCAAATCGGACGTTTACAGCTACGGCGTTCTCCTCCTCGAGCTTCTAACCGGAAAAGCCCCCAACCAGCAATCCCTTGGCGAAGACGGAATCGACCTTCCACGATGGGTCCAATCCGTCGTCCGGGAGGAATGGACGGCGGAGGTTTTCGACGCAGAGCTAATGCGGTTCCACAATATCGAAGAAGAAATGGTTCAATTGCTTCAAATTGCAATGTCCTGCGTTTCGACTGTCCCCGATCAACGGCCGACGATGCCGGAAGTTGTACGGATGATCGAAGATATGAACAGTCATAGAAGCGAGACCGATGATGGGTTGCGTCAGTCTTCCGATGACCCATCGAAAGGATCGGACGTGAACACGCCGCCGGCGGAGTCTAGAACTCCGCCGCGAGTGACGCCGTAGAAAGGGCAAGAACCAAAACGAATCTTATTCCGTTAAATCCATATTTTCTCGGGAAACAAACAGGGTAAGAACATGGTGGGGCCTCCTTCAAAATGTGCATAAAAAGGAGCTAAATGGTGGGTTTGATTGAAGGAGAAATTATCCAATTCTTCCATTTCTATTTCTTCATGTTATTTTATTTTTAGTTTGTAATCATTTTAATTGAATTTCTCGTTCTTATTAATCAAAGTTCGATTTGTTAGACAAACACGACTCTCCATACCGGTATGATATTGTCCACTTTGAGCATAAGCTCTTATAGCTTTTGCGCTTCCCCAAAAGACGTGAGACCAATGGAGAGAGTATTCTTTGTTTATAAACACATGATCATTCCCTAAATAAGCCGATGTGAGACTTTCATCATCCAACGCCTCCTCTCGAACAAAGTACGTCTCCAAGGCTCGACTCCTTTGGAGTCTTAATCATTTTTTACTATGTATTCGATGAGACTTGACTCTTTTTCTTTTAGAGTCATTTGTTCGACATTTGAGGATTTACCAATCTATTGGCATGACTAAGTTTAGGGCACGACTTTGATACCATGTTAGGTTGAATGGCACTGTGACCTATATGGGTCACGACCTCATGTATTTATAGATGTGTAGAATAAAGATTACATTGTAAATCATAGATTTGGTAACAAACGAGTAAATCACTAGATTATCTTACTATGTACAGATATGATTTATTCTACGTTTAACACGACTCACTTACAAGTGACCCTTTCATCGTTAGAGCTATTAGGTGTTGAATCCACATTCGATACATGACGGTCCTAACATTCCCCTCACACGAATCTTAATTTTTTAAAATCAAAATTTCACGAGAATTACGATGGGTACCCTAGGCTAAAGATTCTAGCTATACAAACGAACACAAAAGTTTACGTACCCAAAATACCCTTTTTCCAGTTTTAGAGATATTTTTTAAAGTTCGGGTTTACTTTTTATCGTCTTGTAAGTGAGAAGCAATGCTTTAATTTCTTACATACAAGCTGGCAATGAGACCAAATAACAAATCAGGACATTATTTGTACCCAAAAATTTGACTTTGAAAAGATAAAATGTTTACTTTTTTCTATCAACAGGCACATGGGCATGTAACCTAGCTTCTTCAATCAATTCATCCAAATTATTTCAATATATATATATATATATTATATTATATTTATCTTATAGATATTAGGTCAAATCAATGAAAAATATGAAATTGTACTGATAAACATAATACCCTTAAACTTTAGAGTGCAGTTCAGTCATGCTCGACTTTGAACTTTATTAGAGTATATGAATGAATCGAGACCATATAAAAAAAAGGGTCATTCTGACGATATGATGACCAAGAAAAACTTTAAAAAATTGAAAGTTACTATCTGTTAGAAGAACACGAGTATTCTTTGTTTATAAACTCATGATCATTCCGTAAATTAGTCGATGTGAGACTTTCGTCATCCAACACCTCCCCTCGAACAAAGCACACCTCCTCTTAATCCAGGCTCGACTCCTTTGGAGTCCTAGTCAATTTTGACTGCCTTCGAGGAGGCTTGACTCCTTTTTTCTTTGGGAGTTATTGACACGACTAAGTTTAGGGCATGACTCTAATACCATGTTACCATGTTAGAAGAACACGACTCTCCACAATAGTATGATATTATCCACTTTGAGCACAAGCTCTCATGGTTTTGCTTTGAATTTCTCTAAAAAGCGTCGTACCAATGGAGAAAGTATTCTTTATTTATAAACACATGATCGTTTCCTAAATTAGTCGATGTGGGACTCTCATCATCTAACACTATCCATACAAATAAGGTGTAGTTTCTTTTCCAGTAATTTACTCGTAGAAACTTAAAAGTTAAAGTTAAAAGAGTATATATTCCAAAGTTATTTCCTATAATTTAACTTTTTTTAATAAAAAAAAAAGAAAGATAATTTTCTATTATTGGAGAAACTTGGAGTTGAGTGAAAAGAAAAAGGGCAATGAAAGGCTGCCACGTGGTGAGAAAATGATTTTGATGATTAGGGGTAGTGGACCGGGCGACAGGCTGGGGCTGGTGGGCTGACTTTTTGTGAACCCAATGGTTGTGTGTCAGCCTTTGGTTCCGGCCACCGTGGACCACCCCGCTGCCTCCCCCGGTGTCCCTTCACCTCCTAACTATGTCTAATCAAATTAAATTCTATCCATTTTAATCTTAAACTTTTAATTAATTAATTAATTACAACTCAAATTTAAATAAATATATAACATTTCTTTAAAATTATTAGTTTTTTAATAAAATTGAAATTCAATTTGATTTATTATTGAATTAATTTGATGTACGTCTTAAATAAATTACTTTATGATTGTCACTTTCAATATAGTTCATCAGTTTCTTTTTAAAGTTAAGTATTCGAAAATAAACATTATTCCTACGTGTTTATTATGGTCTTAAATTCCAGAAGTAACTAAATTAAATAAATTTCCTTTAAATTTATTTTTATTTTTTAAAATATAATTGGGATATTTTAAAATAATAATGAAAAAAAAGTCATAAGGGGAGTATTTATATATATAAAAAAAGAAAAAAGAAAATTATTGTAATAATAATGTCTTTGAATATAGATTTTTTTTTTTTCGAAATAATAATAATTAAAAAAAAAAAGCTTATAGCCTATTTTCCTCATGCGAAGGCGACCTGACGCGCGGTGCATGCTGGCCGTTGATTCTTGCTTTTGCACGCGCGCTTTTGGTTGGATCCCACAATTGACCTTTCCTTCACTATATTATCAAAATTCTTTTAGGAAAAGATTTTATCTAAAAGAAATTACAATTATGCCCCTAATTCAACGGAGGAATCTCTGTTTAAACGAAAAATTGAGGAAGAAGTGGAGAGAGATTTTTTCCGTTAGCTAAACACGAATTTTCTGTTATAAAATTTTCCCCCGACCCGTGTAAAAATAAATGAAAAATCTCACGAAAATGGGGATTGAAATAGGAAGCGGGATGGGGAAGAGAACAGTTTTTCCATCCCCGCCCCTCCCTGTAAACATCTTTAGTCTTAATTAAATGAAATACGTTTCTGTAATTAATTAGTTTTTCCATCGTTATTCCATTCCGAGAAAAAAAAGTACTTCTAAAATGATTAGGATGATCATGACCGTGAAAATGATAACAATTAAATTAATTATATATACCTAACTTAAGTTGTGGTCCAATTATATTTAAAATATGCCAATTCACAATTATTTTGATTTGGAAATTTTTAATTTTTTTTAATGCTTTTTATGATTTTTTTCATTTAAAATAAATAAATAAATAATATTAAGTTATTTTGTAAAATTATTTATATAACTAAAATGATGGTCCATTTTTGAAGCAATCTATGTCCTACAAGAGTACTATAGTCTATAGTTTGATATTACTATGGACCTTATTGTAAAAGTTGCATCTAATTTTATTAAATAATTTCCTTCTAAAGTAGCTGCCCTTAGCCTGTCACAACTTTTGTACCCTAAATTGCACAAACATTGTGACAAGCATCTTGTACTAACACCTTTTATAGAAAAAAAACCCTTAAAGCATAGGGTCACTTTTAGACCTCCATGTCCCACGTATTTTCTTTTATAATTTTTTAACTGTTCAAGCCTACAGGTAACAGATATCGTTTATTTTGGCCCGTTATGTATCACCGTCAGCCTTACGATTTTAAAATGCGTCTACTAGGGATATGTTTTCACACCCTTATAAGTAATACTTTGTTCCCTTTCCAACTAATGTGGGATCTTACAATCCACTCCGTTGGGAGCCAGCATTCTCGCTGGCACACCACTCGGTGTCTGGTGTCACAATCGCACTTTTGATGGCAGCGGACTTGCGATTGTGCAGAACTCACTTTCCAACGACAAGTGAGCTAAGCCAATTCGTTCTTACGTCGCCTACGGCCAAGCGACGTATGCTCGAGCCTCTGGCCTCGGTCTTAAGAGAAGGTTTTAGAAAATGTGGGCAGAGAGAGATTTTTGAAAAAGACGTTATATAAGCAAGCAAGAGAGAAATAACAACGGCTCGCAGTATATAACCTTGGGTAGGGAGAAGTTGACAACTAGTCATATCCCATATAGTACATTTTGAGGCATTTCATGTCTGACAGGCTTAGACATGATATTTATGAAACGTCATACTTCCTTGAAATACAAAAGTAAAATACTAGAATATGAAAAGACAAAAAGGGTTTGGCTTGTCATGGGCAACATGTCTTGGACGAGCATGACCGTGACATTTGGCTCTGATACTATTTGTAACAGTCCAAGCCAACTGCTAAGTAGATATTGTCTGCTTTGGCCCGTTACATATTGTTATCAGCCTCACGATTTTAAAACACATATACTAGGGATAGGTTTCCACACCCTTATAAGAAATACTTCGTTCCCTCTCCAACCGATGTGGGATCTCACAATTCTGTTTTATAATTGACGAACATAACTCAATTGATTGGTGTTATATTTCTTTTTGATATAGAGGTCAGTTATTTGATTCATTCATACTCGGTCGTTAATTTATTAAATTACAAAGTTGATCCCTCAACTTTGAAGTTGTGTCAAAGAAACTCGTGAACTTTAAAAAATTTATAATATATCTTTAAACATTTAATTATTATTATTATTATTTTTGTGTAAAATATGATGGACCTATTAAACAAAAATTATTTAAAAAATTTAAACATCAAATTTCTTTTTAAAACCCTAAAAAAATGAAACAAAATTATTTTTTATTCAATTTTATTCAAATTATTGAAGTAGAAACTTATCTAATAATTTCATCATGAATTATTAAACCCTAGTCATATTCAAAGATTTATTATTATAGTATTTCTTAGCCAATGAAATGAAGCCACGTGGAAAAAAAAGTAAGTTTCTTTCCTTTAAAGTAAATTTCAATAATTGGAGATGGGTACTTTATTTCTTCCAAATTTACCAAAGTTCCCGGCAATAATTAATGGATTTATTTATTTAGTTACATTATTTTTGGTTGAAAAAAACATTATTAAAACCTACGCTACAAGTTATGTTTGGTCGGCCATCAGAATCCCGGCCCAGGCCCAGGCCCATATGTATCTCATCTCTTTGATATGGCCCAGCCCATTTGTCGGCCTTTTCATCCTCCTTGATTTCCTATTTTCTTTTAAAAATAAATTATATAAAAAGACTTTAAAGTAATTAATGTAAAATATCTCTTGAAATTTTGTGTCAAATAGGTCGGTGTATCAAATTCGTGAACTAGGCTGGTGTTCATCGGCTGAGTCGAGCTTGGAGATCCTCACGTGGGTTGCATGTTTAAGTAGTGCTTTGAAACTGATGCGAAATCGTTAGATGTTGTTACAAATGTTTGAAAGAAAGTATTGTATGTTTATCTCAGGAGATTTGACCTAAACGGTCGGGTCAAGAGAGAGTTTCTCCCAACACAATCACACTTTTTTTTGGCAGAAATGTACTTCTCCCGATGCAAATCCTTATGTCGAGAGAAACTTTATCCCAATGCTAGGTCATGCATCGGTAGAAGTGCACCTCTACTGATATAAAATTATTTATATATTTTTTTTCGTACAACACATCGATTTTTAAAGGAATAGTATATGTAATTATAGTTGAGCTATGTTCATTTTGGTAATGATGTTCAACTAAACTGATCGAACATCAACACGATCCAACATTTCGTCAACAATCACTTTGGAAAGGGCATGACAACAAAATGACAACAAAATGTAGGTTTTCTCGATCGAAAAAATTGAAAAATCATGTAGTGAAAGTCCCGAACGTTGATTAAACAAGTAGAAAAGATCATCGTTTATAAAAGCTTCATTAAAATATCAAGATATTTTTCAACTCTAAAAGTAAATCCATATCCGTTTCTGTCCAAAATAGACAACATCCTACGAGATCGGGAAAGCTTGATGTCTTAACGAAGAAACAACGAATCTCGTATTAATCCCGAACAAAGCATTTAGAGAATATTTTCTTTTTTGCATAACACAATTGGGTTCAAAGCTTAAGAATATGTTCCACTAATTAAGCATATATTATACATTCAAGTATAAAGTATAAACTATTTTTTCCTATACTATATTACTTATTATACTCTTAATGTGATGATGTTTTATATCCATTCTCTCTACCTTTTCAATTTTCCAACCAAAGCTTAGCTTAAAAGAAAACCCTTTTCCCGAAAACGGGTCGGGATTGAAGCAATTGCAAGATAGACCTGTTGTACCATTGGCATCCCGGAATTAAGTTGGCTGACTTTCTCAAAGGTGAAAGCAGGTGCTGCACAATTGCTTTACAAGTTTTCGAGAATATGATTGTGATCGTTGGAATTTAATCAGAAAAGATCGAACCCTCGACTTTGAAATGGATTTTGAAAACATTTGTCAAACCCCCCCTCCCCCCCAAAAAAAAACCCATATACGATTATCAAACTAGACGGCAGCTCAAACCCACTGTTAACATATATTGCTCGCTTTAACCTGTTATGTATTATCATCAACCTCATGGTTTTAAAAAGCGCCTGTTAGTGATAGTGAGAGGTTTTCACATCCTTATAAGAAATGTTTCGTTCCCCTCTTCCACTGATGTGGGATATAACCGTAAAACAGTGTTCTAAGTGAGTTTCGATCTCCGAAATTAGGGTTTCTAAAAGAATTCAAAACTTCGAATAAAATCAACTCGGTCACGAATTTGAGATAGTAAAGTAAAGTAGAGAAGAACAAAAGGGGGAAAATGTTGCATACAAGAAGAAAGAGATTTGAAAACAAATAAAGGGTTAAAGGTGTGCAATTTGGGTAAAATATAAGGGTCTTATGGATAATAAACAAAGTTAAAAAAGAGAAAAAAATATAAATAAATGAAAAATATGGGGTCTGAGTGGAAGAATATTCTTTACTGCATAATATAATGTATTTCATCCAGACAGAAAGGATATTCTGAAGGACAATTTTGAAAGAATAACTGGACACGTGTCATCACAAGGAAGAGCCTCTCTTCTTCATCTCTCTCCCACAAACCCTAAAAGAGAGAGAGAGAGAGAGAGAGAGAGAGAGGGAATGTGCAGAAAAGTTGAGAGTTGGAAGCTTATAGCTGAAGGGATGGCTGAGTACTCACTTGTGGCCAACTTTTCAATTTTCCCATACAAAATTTTACTTTCTTTTTCTCCATCAAAATTCGGACATATCTCGTACGTTCTAATTTGGACGGGTGTATCACGAGCTTGGTTGGATTGGAAGATCTTTTGGACCCATTTGAAATTTCGAGTCGGTTGAGTTAATGACCCGAATAACTCGAAAACTGTTCACAACTCAATCAGATTTGGTTGTCTGTAACATATATTATAGACATTTGAAATTTCGAGTCGGTTGAGTTAGTGACCAGAATAACTCGAAAACTGTTCACAACCCAATCAGATTTGATTGTCTATAATATATGTTACATTAATAACATATATTATAGACATCTGAAATTTCGAGTCGGTTGAGTTAGTGACCAGAATAACTCGAAAACTGTTCACAACTCAATCAGATTTGGTTGTCTATAATATATGTTACATTAATAACTAAAATCTCATAAATTTCAAATATCAAACGTTTACAAATCACAACGCATCACTAACTCGATTATAAACGTCAATTTAGGGTAAGGTTGAGTTGGATTGTAACCTTATTTTCGGGTTGATTGGGTTAACTCGACTAAAAAAACGTCACCCAACAAACCGACTTAAATTTTTCGATTTTTCAAAAATTCAACCCGAACCCATCTAATTGAAATAAAAAATAAAGGGAATATAACGTAAATGTGAATGAGAATCTTGTTACCTTCTTACTCCCACTTTCCTAATAAGAAAGTAGTAGCAAACTATTTTTTATTTTATTTTTATTTTTAAACGCTTTTGAGTTGAGTTGTGTTTCGTTTAGAGTCGTAGAATTGGAATTAAGATATTCCTTTCTTAGAGGAATATATATATTTTATTTTGGTTGAAATTTTCGATAAAGATATCAGATATTCGAGAATAACTAAAGTATCACGTAAGTTGGTTCGTGAAGTAAAAAATAGTGTTTGAAATTTTTTAATCGTTTTTATATTGATATTTAATCTATAATTTATTATAATATGTTTGTGAATTAGAAATTAAATATAAAAATTTACCTACATGTTTATCCCAATTTCTTAGTTGTTGTTCCAATCTTGGCTTTAGAAAAAACGAATTTATGTCGTGAATCATACGTTCATGTTATGATTTAAAATCATGGAGATTTCATGTATTTTTGTATGTTACATGCATCAGGATACTTTCTCGATATGATGAGTACGGACGTATGCATTACGATATATATGTATACCATGATATTATGCGAGCTTTTTCCCTCCGTAGCTCTAGTAGTGTGAGTGCGCATTAGCTGAAGAGCAGACCTAGAGGTACGTATACGCTCGTTTGATGGGTCCATGTGCGTATTTTTCCTAGACGGGAAAGCAGAGTTCAAGGCTAAGAAATGTTTTTATGAAAAGATAAGTCTCATCATGATTGCTTGTATACGCATTTCCCGACCCTAATAGTGAGGTTTCTTACTGAGTATTTCTTAAAATACTCGTCATGTACTACTCTTAATTTTCAAGTAAAGGTAAAGCACCCCTTATACGAATGACAACGTCACAGCGAAGGTCATGGGACCAAAGACGGGATAGTTGTATTTATGTCTAAATTATAGCCCTTCGGTTAGATCAGAGCTTTTTCGTTCCTTGATGATTATTTTTATTTGAAATGGATTTTTCGAACATTTAAGTCCATGACATCATTTACGAAATGTTTTAAATGAATTTTTTCGCTCATATTAGACATGTCATACATACATACATACCGTGATAACCTTATTCTTACTAAGAAAAATAGAGTCGTTACAGAAAGTGACAGATCCTTAGCAAAATCAAATCTAGAACTATTATATCTATTCTTATCCGCTCTCGTACGTTCGAGTAAATTGAAAAGTGATTTTAAGACGTTGAAGATTCTACCCTAATTGCACAAACAATCCCAAATGGAGCCATAATCTAAAAGCAAACTCATATTGACTTAAGCTTCAAGTAATTGGATTGACTAAATGGCATACAAATATAGATATACCAAACAATATTCTAAACCCTTTAACTAATATACCATACACAAAAGCTTTAGAAGAATGATGCAACTTTTGAAATCGAAAAGAAAGTAGGGTAACCAAAATGTATATTTTATAATAAGTTCATAACCCAACTCAAACCGTATGGATTCAGTTGAGTTGATCAGATTTTTTGGGCTATCGGGTTTTATGAACTACCCCTAAAACAAAGTTAGCATGAATGGGTTGGATATTATCCTCTTTGGGCAGCTCTTTCGGGCTTATTCTCAAGGTTTTAAAATGCGTTGGTTAAGGAAAGGTTTTCACTTTATTACAAAGAGTGCTTCATTTTTCTCTCCCCAACCGATGTGGGATTTGAGATTTAATGAGGCTAATAACTTGATACAAAGCTCTTCCATTCACTAGAATTCTAAACTCGGGTTAAAAAAATTGTAGATAAGTTTGTAGATATGTATTAGAAAATGACAACTTGAAACTTGTGAAAAAGAGAGAAAAAGAGCATGAGAGAATGTAACGATGGAGGTCCATTGCTAGCGGATCTTGTCCTTTTTGGGCTTTTCCTTACCTGCTTCTCTCAAGACTTTAAAATGCGTTTGCTCGGGAAAGGTTTCCACACTCTTACAAAGGATGTTTAGTTCTCCTCTTCCACCAACTCGGATATCAGAGAGAGAGAAAGAGAGACTTTAAAACGCGTTTGCTCGGGAAAGGTTTCCACATTCTTACAAAGGATGTTTCGTTCTCCTCTTCCACCAACTCGGATATCAGAGAGAGAGAGAGAGAGAGAGAGAGAGAGAGAGAGAGAGAGAGAGAGAGAGAGAGAGAGAGAGAGAGAGAGAGAGAGAGAGAGAGAGAGAGAGAGAGAGAGAGAGAGAGAGAGAGAGAACAAAAAAAAAGAAGAAGAATCATTGTTTTTATTAGTGATTTTCAAAATTTTGTAATATTTCTCAAAGGTTCCAAAATTTGCCTTGATTCCTTGATTCCTCTCTCTCTCTCTCTCTCTCTCTCTCTCTTTTGCCTTTATTTGCCTTTGTTCTTTGCAAGAACTTACCCTTCTTCTTCTTTATTCCCTCTTCATTGAACAAAAAACCAGACACCCTCTTTAGTTAAGGTTTGTTTGGACATGAAATCTTGAGCTGTTTTCCTTAAATAATCCGAAGTTGAGAGAAGCAAAGAGTATGGATTGCAAGGCTGAGAGGTACTTTATGTTGTTGAAGTCTTTTGTTTGTGTTGAAGAAGATCATTCACATTCCCAAACACAACTTCAAGATTTGCTGTCTTGTCTTCAAGGTGAAAGACTCAAAATTGATGCTTTCAAACGTGAACTTCCTCTTTGCATGCACCTTTTAAACAATGGTAATTACCCTTTCGTTTCCGCTATTTTCGTGTTGAGTTTTAGCATACGAGAGATGTTCATGTAGTGGGACGGGGACGTGGACGGGAAGCCTTCCCTGTTTCTGTCCCTGTTCCCGCTTCTTATTTTAATCCGTATCTCTATGAAATTCTTCATCTATTTTTGTGGGGATTGGGGCAGAGACGGAAGCCTTCCTGTTTCTGTCCTCCAGCTTCTTATTTCAATTTTTATCTCTGCGAAATTCTTCATCTATTTTTCTGGGAATTGGAGCATGGATTCTTTGCTGAGGAATTGTCCGGAATCGAGTTCCCACGAATTCTCTAATGGATAATTTTCCGTTTATAATATAATATAATCTTATCTTCTCTCGAGCTTCGTTTAGATAACATGGAGAAATCTTTTCCTATTCTCTGCCTATTTTCCGTTTAAACGGGGATTCCTCATCCATTTCAAGATGGGTTACGTGAGTTAAATGAACATCTCTAGTTTTGATTCTCTCTACCGGTTATCCATTTAAACGGGGATTCCTCGTCCAGTTCAAGATGAGTCCCGTGAGTTAAATAAACATCTCTAGTTTTGATTCTCTCTGCCTATTTTTCGTTTAAATGGAGATTCTCTATCCAGTTCAAGATGAGTTCCGTGAGTTAAATGAACATCTCTAGTTTTGATTCTCTCTGCCTATTTCCCGTTTAAACGGGGATTCCCCATCCAATTCAAAATGGGTCCCGTGAATTAAATGAACATCTCTAATTTTGATTCTCTCTACCTATTTTTTGTTTAAACAGGGATTCCCCATCCAATTCAAGATGGGTCCCGTGAATTAAATGAACATCTCTAATTTCGATTCTTTCTACCTATTTTCCGTTTAAACGGGGATTCCCCATCGAGTTCAAGATGGGTCCCGTGAATTAAACGAACATCTCAACTGAATTAGGTTATTTTTTTGGGTTTGGTTTTATAGCTTTGGAGAGTTGTAGACAACAGCTACAAGCATGGAGAGTAAACAGCAAAATCCATCAACAAAATGGGGAAAAACCAGTTCTTGAAGAGTTCATTCCACTCAAACAATCAACCTCGCAACCCTCACAAACCCTATCAAACATTTCTGATAGGGCAAACTGGATGACGTCAGCCCAACTTTGGAGCCAAACAACAAATGATGAATCAAAACCAATTCTTTCCTCTTCCAAACAACAACAACAACAACAACCCATTGACCATCAACTTGGATTCATCCAAAAGCTTCATACAAACTCCAATAATCGTGGAGCTTTTCTTCCCTTCTCAAAAGATTCAATTTTGAGCCATACCCACTATTCTACTCCTCCTCAGCTTCCCGATTTGGCCCTCGCCGCTGCCCCCGCCACCGGTGGTGGTAATCGGCAAGAGGTTGATGGAAATAAATGTGGTAATTCCGATCACCACCAGCCGGAAAATGGTAATATGGTCACCGGGAAAGTGAATTTGGGCGGCGAGGGAGAAGTTATTACAAGTAATAATGCGAATAGTAATAACAATACTAACAACTCTACCACTCAGAATGGTCACCGGAAAGCTAGAAGGTGCTGGTCGCCGGATTTGCACCGGCGGTTCGTTAATGCTCTTCAAATGCTTGGTGGTTCACAAGGTGAGTGACAAAGGTTTGAGCTTTTTATTCTTTCAATTTGGATATGAAATCTCTTCTTTTTAGGATGAAATTGAAGTCCCAATGAATGCCAAGTTCGTGTCTTTTTGAGGAAATTAATGATTTTTTTTATGAATTTTGATTTATTGTGGAAGAAAATGAAAAGGGTTTGTTTTTTTTTTCTTTTATTTTTAAAATATAATTTATTACTAATTTTCACCTATTTAATTGGCAATATTTTACTTATTTTTTTTAATATATAGTTGCCACGCCAAAGCAAATCAGGGAGCTGATGAAGGTCGACGGGTTGACCAATGATGAGGTCAAAAGCCATCTACAGGTTTTTTTTTTATCTCTCTCTCTTCGAGACAAACAAGATACTGTTTTTTTATTTTTCGGGTAACCCCGCTTCTATTCATATCTTTCTTTCACTATTCTCGTCTCGGGGTTGCTTGGTCGGTCTTGAACCAACTCTGTGTAAGCTAGGTCAAGGCACCTGGTATAGGTTGGAGCTTCAAAACAGACTAGATTATTCATTTTTAGCATCTCGTCTTCTTTAGAGAAGCCTAACTTGAACATCTCGAACTAATGGTCCAGCTAAATTTTAGATTTAATAAATTCTTTTTTCAAGATTTATTTAATAATCATTGGTTTTTTTTTTTTTTGTCTTTTTATGAAAAATGTGCTTGTTTAATCCCATTTTTTTTTTTTTATCATTAAGTTTAGAAACCATGTTGGATTCGATAAAACAAAATAGATAACAAACAAAGATGATATTTATAAGTTCAATTTTTAAAAATAAAAAGAAAATAAAACAGTTATCAAACGGGACCTTAGTGATCGAAACATATTAATATTTTCTTTAAATTCCATCAATAACTCAACTTATTAAAAAATTTAAACAAAAATAAGAAATAAATCCGAAAATATTGAACTTTGTGATTTATTATAGTTTTAAAATTTTCGTTTAGATCAAAAAGAAAGAAATTAACCTAAAGAATAAAAGCTTTTATTATTATTTTTTTTTTTGTTTTTTTTATTTGCATAGAAATACAGGCTGCACACGAGACGGCCCAGTCCAAGCCCACAAGCGGCAGGAGCTCCTGCGCCGCAGCTGGTGGTCTTAGGAGGCATCTGGGTTCCACCGGATTACGCCGCGCATGGCAGAGCACCAGCCCTCTACGGACCACACCCAACAACCTACTGTGGACCGCCGGTGCACCAAGATTTCTATCCGCCGCTACCGCACCACCAGCTTCATCACCAGCACATGCTACACCAGCAGCTACAAATGTACAAGGCCGCCGCCACTGCTCAGCCCCAAATCTCGCCACATTCAGATGAAGGAGGCAACGGCGACCGGTCAGAGAGCATAGAGGACGGCGGAAAGTCGGAGAGCGGCAGCCGGAAGGTGGAGAGCGGCGGAGAGGGAAAGGGGAAGTTGGCGCCGGTAAGGCAAGAGGGCGGAGAGGAGAGCAATGGGAGTGAAATCACACTCAAGTTCTGAGTGTAATTAAGCGATTAATTAAGATGTGATTAGGGGGTTTAGACTAATTAATTTTAAGAGTTAGAAATATGAATATATTAGAGAGAGAGAGAGAGTCCTTTGTTATTATTATTATTATTTAAAAAAAATATATATATACAAGTCACTTTAATTTATAATTAATTAATTAATTAATTAATTTTGAACCAAAAGATATTTAAGGAGGGCATAATATATATAAAAATAAAAGTGCCCAAATCTTTATGTGCTTTTCTTTTTCTTTTATCTTTATGAAACTTTAATTTAAAGCCTCATTATACATTAAATTTGTTACTAACTTCACTTATTTTCCCTAAACTATATTTCATAAATATTATTAAAACAAATAAATATTTGTTGATAATATTTAGTGGAATTAATATAATAGGAAATCATTGGTGGAAAGAAAAAGAAAAAAGAAAAAAAAAAAAGGAAAGAAAGTGAATGTTTGTTTTCTTTTAACCCGTCTATATATAAATTGTCTAATAAGTCTTCAAACTCGTACCTAATAGATCTTTGAAAAATTAAAAAAAAAATGTCTAAAGGAACCTAGAACTTTCAATTTTGTGTCTGATAGATCGGTGAATTATAAAATATATAAAAGTTCATTAGAAAGTTTAAGGACCAAATATATACAAATCTCAAAGTTCGAAGACTAAATCTGTAATAGAACTCCGTAGAAAACACGACACAATATCAATAAAACACAACACATGATCAATTTCTATGAATATAAAGAAAGGGAAAAAACAAGAAAAAATCCTCTTACGTCCGGAGCTAGATGGAACCAATGAGAGGATTATATAAAGCAATCAAAGTTCAAGGACTAAATAGATACAAATCTCAAAATTCGAAAACTAAATCTGTAATAGAATTCTATAGAAAACACGACGCAGTATCAAGAAAGCACGACACAAGAAAAAATCCTAGACTAAATCTGTAATAGAATTCCATAGAAAACACGACGCAGTATCAAGAAAGCACGACACAAGAAAAAATCCTAGACTAAATCTGTAATAGAATTCTATAGAAAACACGATGCAGTATCAATAAAGCACGACACAAGAAAAAATCCTAGACTAAATCTGTAATAGAATTATATAGAAAACACGATGCAGTATCAATAAAGCACGACACAAGAAAAAATCCTAGACTAAATCTGTAATAGAATTCTATAGAAAACACGATGCAGTATCAATAAAACACGACACAAGAAAAAATCCTAGCTAGATGCAGCCATTGGGAAGTTGAAGGATTATATGAAGCAATCAAAGGTAAAAGGAAAAGAGAAAATGGGATAGGGATAGGGTGGCTAAAGCTTTGCCTGCCTCTCATTTGTTTAAGCAAATCTGAAGCTTTTTAAGCAGAGAACTTTCCACCTTAGGCTTATTAGCCACTTTGCTTTCACTTTTCTCTCTTTTAAGTTTTGCTATTGACGAGAAAGGCCTGTTTGGAACATTCCCATCCCCACACCTTCTCTGTTACTTTTTACTTCATTATTTATCTCATCTTCTGTCAGGCTTCAAAGATAAAAGGCCTCAAAGGGGATTCTAAAACTAACAGAGATGAGCATCAACAACAAATCTATACACCCTCTACAACAAAAATGTTCAGTATAAAATTCTAAAATGTCTTTTCAAGTGTACCTTTTGATGCATTTCAACACTTTTTCTTCCACGACCGTATTATGCCAATCAAAACCGAAAGCATATCCTCGTCCTCTTCGGTCTCGAACCCGAAGTTGGCATCCTGTTATGTCTTTTTGCAGTAAATCCTGTCCAGGATTCACTTTCCAAGGAGAATTTACCAAAGTTTGCTATTCAGATGTGCTAAATTGTAAGTAAAAGATAAAGAGGGGTAGAAATTTAATGATATAACAATACGGAAGTCGGTTTGAAATATGTCATAATGTTCTTAGAAAAGGATTATAACCTAAACTTCAAATTTGCATTCATGGGAAGGAACTTCAGGCAAGCTGGAAAAACACTATTTGGAAGTTAGAATTAATTTTCAGCATATATCTTTACCTACCTAACTTGACAACAGTGAAGCAATGAACCACTGAAGATGCCAATGGCAAGTAAAAACATGTTCATAGTTGATTGTGAACGTACCATGAAAGAGAGGGACAGCTTAATCTTGGGAGAAATTAAGTTACAAACAAATTCTACATCACAACTTGTCATCAGTATCAACAGAAGACGACGACTACCCCGACCAGTGCAGCCTTTTCAGCTTATGACTGGAACTGCAATTAGCTGGAACTTCATACTTCATCCAACATCACTTTCTATTGCAGTTGATTCAACTAGAGCCTGTAAAGCAAGCAAATGGTAATGGTGTTTTATTCATTCATGGGCAATGTCAAAAGAATGAATTACAAGCATCCTTGGAGAAGAGTAATCGGATACAGAGACGGTCAAACGTAAGGCAATAGCAAAAAGGGAGATTTAGGAAATGTTTATGCATGCTTACATAGGTATAATATGTGATAAATCTCTGAGAACTATATACATAAAATATATATACATAAATCTCTTCATATCATATAATAGCATATGAGATTCCCTACAAAATATTGAAACATAGTACAATTTTTCTAATAAAATCCTGTCCAACAATTTCATCCATGAGCACATTTTTTCTATTGCCTTCGAGAGAAGAGAATGAAGGTGTTTTAATGTTGAAACACAAACCTGAAGTTCTTGTTCACTGATTTTAAGTCTCTCAGAATAATCCTTCACTAGAAGAAAGCTTTTATGGAGCTGCAGTTAATTGCATAACGAAACCAAAATCATCATTTCCGTTATAGTTTCTAGACAACGTAAAATATTAAACAGGTAGTTACCTTGGTCAGCTGCATCTGACGGAATGAAGAGCGCTTCTTTGCACTGATCAACGCATCTTCCAGTTTCTGCATCCAAGTCAGTCGGGCATGAACTGGATATCGGTTATAAAGCTCGAAGGACAGGATAACAATGAGAACACAACAAATGCCTCATGGTTGCAAGTTATAAAGTAACTTTTTACCTTGGCTTTCTTTTGCAACTCAACCACAAGTTTACCCTTCTCTCCAGTCCTCTCCTCTATTTGAGAAATCTGAAAAGGAAAACTTCCAAGGCATTAAATTCAAGTGCAATCAAGATATTTACAAGAATGATCCAAAACAAGTACAAAACATTGCACAAAAACTGTAATTAGATTCAAATGGAAGTATGAACTGCAGCTAAATATAATACATTGGCTTAGTTTCTCCGCGAGCATGGGTCTTATATTTGTTTGGGACCTATATGTATACATATATATTCTGAGATTGAGAGCGTTAAATTATGTCAATCCACATTATAACTTCTCTGAAAATTTTGCCAACCATTTCCATAGAAACAGACCTCTTGGTCAATATACATAGAAACAGACCTCTTTTCTAAGTTCTTCAAATCTTTCTGTTGATATCTCCAGTTGTTCCTTTAACTACAATGCAAACAATAGGTGCAAAAGTTTCATTAGATGCTTACTAGTCAGTTGTAATCTTTTAAAGGAGAAAATCTAAAAGGTGAAAAATGTTAAGCATACTTCATGGATATAATCATCACTAGAATCAGATGAAAGTTCCCGAGCAGTTCGACCTTCAATCGCAAGACTGAAAACAGAAGCCATAATAGCAATCATATAATCATGGCCAAAAAGTTACTCCACTTCCTCCATCAAAGACAAAAAGAAATTTATATAAGATAACTTAACATTGGTTTCAATAAGTTTGATGACTCACCCGTTATCTCTCCTAGAGAGTTGATCTCTATCACTCCCAAGGCTTTTATCATAATCATCAGTGTTGTCAATGCCTCCACCTCCATTCCAATCTGCATCGTGATCCTTTTCCCAATCTTGACCATGGCTCAACTTCAAATCACGTTCCTGCTCATTAGCCTTTGGAATTTTTTCCAACTCAGGATTCCTATCTAACAATATATCCTTTGGTAGATCACGATCTTGTGAATGCTCATATGCTCTTTCCTTGTCCAGATCATGTTCTCGAGACCGATCACGCTCTCTAGACCAGTCATTATTTCTACCTCTACGACGATATCTGTCATGCTCATAATCCCTCCCTCGATCTCTATCCCTCTCCCAATTCACATCCCTCTCTACATCGAACCGATTACTTTCTCTACCAAACCTTCCACCACCTCTAGTATTCACTCCATTAACTCTGACAACTCGCCCTTCAATAGTCTAATTCAAAGCCTTACAATGTTAGGAGCCAATACTAAAAAACATAATGAAAAATATATAAACAACCAACACCTAAAGATTCGTTTCCAGCAATAAATTAACATACCCTTCCATCCATGTCTTTGATGGCATCAATAGCAGATCGAGGGTTTGTAAAGGTAACAAACCCATAGCACTTTCCTCTAGTACTACGATCATTGATAATCTGATGACAAGATCAAAGTGTCCAACTAGAATTACATTTTGAATCGAAAACACATGAAACAAAGCCATTCAAACACATAAAAAGTTCGACATGCCTAACTGAAGCATTTTAGCAAATACATAGCAGACACAAATCATGGAAGCATTTTACTGAAACAAAAGTAAACTAACAACTGAAAATCTTCACCACAAATCCAGTTTTTTCCACCATGTCACAACTCAGACCAGGTATAAACCGTTGATACATTTTTAGAAGGCATGCTTTATTCTCCAAGAAACCTACTACCAACGTCTTAACTCCTAAAAAAACGTCATAAGCCAGAAATTTTGGTTTGAATTACTCTCTGAACTTGAAGAAGCCTTGAAAAAAAAAAAGAAAGACAAGAAAACCACTCACAAACTTATATCCAAACAATTAAATATTCCATCAGAAAGACCTAAACAGCTGCATAATTCTGAAGTATACAAGAAGCAACAACGCCATTATCTACAGTCGTAAAAGAATAATCGTTACACAAGAAGATGGAAACAGCGAACACGGTTGGTGGAGGAATTAACCTTAACAGCGACGACGGCGCCGTACAAATCGAAGATTCTGCGCAAGCTATCCTCGGTTGCGTCATAAGGAAGGCCACCGACGTATATCGAGCTATCGTCGTCCACCGTCATGACCACCGCGAAAATCCAATCTCAGGGAAATGAAGAAAGTGGGGAAGAATACGATTGGACTCCACAATTGCTCGTTTGTAGGAACCATTCACCGACATGTCGGAAGTAAGTGCCAAACCTAACGACACATCGTCACTCCCTACTTTTTTTATATATAATATATATATTCGTATTTAGTCCCTGAAATTTTAAAAATATTTAATAGACCCATATATTTTCATAATTTTCATAGTAAGTCCCTGATATAGTTGCTTAGTTTAAGTCTTGGACGTCTCGAACTAGTTTCTTTACCGACCCAAATAATTAATAATTTGCTTAAATGGTATTATTTTTGTTGTTAATTACAACTTCTGGCCACAAACTTTTAAATACTTGTCCAATATGTCCCAAACTTTACGTTTTATTTTTATATTTCAAAGTCTCTAATAAATTAAATATTTATTTAACATAAATGAAAATTTTAATTCATATACTTATCAATTAATATTTAAAACTTAAATGAGAACATATTTCATTCGAGAGAAACGTATAATAAAATGAACCCCATAAAAAAATAAAAATAATAGCGTTAAAATTCTCATTTTTGTTTTGAATCCATTTATATAATTATTATCGTTAATTTTTATAATTTAATTAAAAAAAATTGACATGCAATTAATGGTTTGCTCGAAGACTAAAATAATTTTCGACAAAAAATTTAATAACTAAAACACAATATTTAAAAGTAGACGAACTAAGGCATTCCTTTTGCTTTATATCTCCGAGTGGCAACTGCAACGTAGAATTAAAAGTATTAATGTAATATTGTCCGAAAGTTTAGAGATGACAAATGAAGTAAATACTAAAGTTTTACGGATTAAATTCATCCCTATATTTTAATCTTAATTTCAATTTGATCCCGTCATTTAGTTAAACTTACCATTTTAGAACATTTTAAACAAATATGAAATTTTTTTAGAAAATCTAATATAAGTTAAATAATATAAAATACTAATAAACTTTGAGGTAAATTACAATTGTACCCCCATGTTTCGAAATATTAACTTTAACGGTTGAAAATTTTTAAAGAAATTTTTAAGTAAAATGAGATAAAATAGACGTAAAAATTGACAGGCATACATGACATCACTCATATAATTAACATAACAACAATGTAGAAGTTGATTTTTACGATATCCTTAAAATAAATGTTAACATCATAACGCTTCGACAAAGCTTGGGTTCGCTTCATATTCTTATGTTCAGAACGCTTCGATATATATATGTACTCGAGTTGTGGGTGTTCGGTTTCAGCTCAGAAAGTGTTCGACAACATGCAAGACAGAAATGTGGTTTCTTAGGCAACCATGGTTAGTGCTTATGCACAGTGGGATCAAGCAGAGAAGGCCATTGAACCTTTTGAGATGGATGGAGCTTGAGAACGTGAAAGCCAATGAGGTTGCTTTGACTCACGTTTTGACTGCTTGTGTGCCATGGCAAGGGATTTGGAAACCGCGCACGAGAACATTGATGGCAATGACCATGGATATCATAGCGTTTTGATGACAACACTATTGGAAGATTACTCTAAGTGTGACTCGGTTTCCATTGCTAGAGAACTATTCGATAAGATGCCTCAAAAGAACTTGTTCTATTGGAATATCATAATTAATGGACATGTACATAATAGCAATTATAAAGACGCTGTGAGAGATTCCACATCAGTTAAAGAGGGTAACGAAACATTCTTTATAAAGGTGTGAAAACTTCTCCCTGGCAGAGGCGTTTTAAAAATCTTGAGGAAAAAGAGAAAGTCAAAAGAGGACAATATCTATTAGCGTTACAGAGACATTCCTGCTATTTTGTGGGGGTCAAACACGAAAGGTGCAGCCATTTGGGTGCATTAGGTTTTCAAAGAACTTCCTGAGAAAGATGTTATGACTTGGACTGCAATGATCCTTTCCTTGGCTTGGGAGAGAAGAGGCTTTGAAGTATCTCAATGAGATGCAGAAGAGTGGGACGTGGAATCTCACAATCCACCTCCCTTTGGAGTCCAGCGTCCTTGCTGACACACCACCTCATGTCCACACCCTTCGAGGCTAAGCCTCTTGGCTAGTACATCGCCAAATGGACAATATCTACTAGCGGTAGGCTTGGGCTATTACACGTTTATAAAAGAGAAGTAATTATTCGAGCCCACAATAGATTTCACCATTTTAAGGATGGGAGTTGTTCATGTGGAGATTTCTGGTGATATCTTGATATGAACTCCCTAATAGAGAATTAGAGTATACTCAGTTTGAGACAAACCATAAGGTTCAAGATAGAAACAGACTGTCTTAAGATCAAAGTCCTTGCTCTTAGATCAAAATTCAAACACTCCACAACTAGGATGATCAATCCTTACCCGAAAAGTCTTGGAACGTAACTCTCGACTCAGGTCTACACGAAAGGAAAGGCAAAATGACTCTTAATTCATTAGCCAGAGCAAACTTGAAGAAACAACTTGAAGGTAAAGGTTTATATAGCCTTTCAGAGACTCCTAACCAGCCACACCATCGATATTAGCGACGTTTCGAGGGTATACACGATAATATCTAGTCCATGTCTCAGGGGTTCTCAGTTTCAAAGATTAAAAAAGATACTACTAAGAACAAGCTACAATGTTTATGTCAAATGAATCCCTGAGCTAAATGCATAAAACCCTTTCATTAAAAATCAGAAGAGTAGTAGAGTAGTATACATATAAAATCCTTAAAACTAGCATGTGTGAATGACATCCCATGAAAAATACTTCATCAATAATAAGATCAAAAAGAAATATCCAATACCTAAGTTCATATAGGTTCCAAATAGCCTACTTTTTATCATAAGTAGCCAAAAATCTAAGTTCCAAGAAAAACTTCATACGGAGGAAAGTTTACCAGGCTTGCCACGATTCTCCTCGGGATCGTTATCGTTTCCTGTAGGCTTATCTGCGGTCGACGGGGCACTGCCAACTCCAGAAACCGATTGCTGATAGAGAACACCCCCTGAAATTGTGAAAAGGAGGCAGACCAAACCAAATGGATTCGCGTGCTTATCCCAAATAACGACATTGATAGCAACTGTTAAGAACTTATTAACGACACCAGTAACCGTGAAGGCAGTCGCTGAAATCGCCTTTCGTGCCGCAAAACCAAAGAAGCTTATGAGGAAACCAAATACACAAGATAAGGATACTGCATAAAATGCATCATATTGAAACCAATCTCCTTTACTTGAACCTAAGGCAGAGAAAACATCAACATACTCTCCAGTGATGAACCAGAACGCAGGAGCCAAGATCAAGGAAATTAGATTATTGTAAAGCACAAAACCCCATGTGTTCAGTCCAAGATTTGTAACCATATGTTTGATGTAAACCATCTCAGTAGTAATTGTCACCAAATAAGCAAATGCCCATGAATAAGCAGTCAAAGTAAATGCAGAATCTGTAGCTACATACCCAACAGCTCCACCCAAAATGATCAGCAGCGATCCAAACGTGAGTTTAGATGGACAGGGTTGGTGTCTAAACGCGGTATCAGCAATGGCAACTAAAAGGGGAGTGCAGGATCTGAACACTATGAAGGTATCCACATTAGCATGACGAAGAAGATTTGTGTTGGTAAAGATTGCTAGATAGAAGACAAACGCGGCAGGCAAAAACTTCTTAGCAGTTGCATATATAAAGGGATCATGATGCAAAAACCCAAGTTTCCCTAAAACCCAAACTCCAACAGCAGAGGTTAGATACTGGAGAGCCGTCAAAAGGCCAGGATAGTTAAATTTGGTAATGGCGAACTTGTTTATCACAGCAAGCAAGCTCGAACAAAGCGCATAACCAATCACAAGACCGCTGGTTGTGAAGTACTGTTTCGAATCCAATCGAAGGGAAGACATTGTTCTAGTATATACTCAACGAAAATCAACGCCCAAACTTCGCTAACTCAAGAACAAAACAAAAAGAATCACGGTGGCATACGGATCAAGATCGAAAGAGAAATCAAAGCACAGAATCGGAGATACTTATCCAGATCCTCGAATTCTCCACAAATTCAAAGTAAATGGTAAATGGTGAGAAGAGGAGGTTCGGATTACCGACAAAATTTGGTAGCACGGATCTGGAACAAGAATGGATGGAAATTTTGTAATCGTACAGATGCGCCAATGATGTTACAGCGGAATCAGAAAAATCCAAAGACCCAATGAACACGGAGAAAGCCAAATGGGTGTGGAGCCGAGTGTCTGAGGCTCGAGAGAGAGGGATCTGATCTTTATTTGAATGAATTACAGAGACAGAGAAATGAGGAAATTACAGGGAACTGCTCACAGAGGAGAAATCAATGGGGATGCTGGAGATGACAGAATGAGGCCCACGTAAAGCCCATTACCTCGTGGGAAATATCTCACATGTAACGACGTCGTATGGCGTTTATTTCTAGAATTACAAATTTAATATAAATTTCCAATTTTATTCTTTTCTCTCAACTTTTTACAAAACATAAAATTCAAATTAATTTATTTTTGAACTTACTATACATTTTTTATAATTTAATAATCAAATAAACATAAATTCCAAAATTTTAAAATTAAATTTATAATTTAACAATTTATTTATCATTTTAAAAAAAATTAAATATATATATATATATATATATATATATATATATATATATATATATATATATATATATATATATATATATATATATATATATATAGATATATGAGATCTGGCTACTCAAGAACCTATTCAATGAACCCAACTAATACAGTTTGGGTTGAGTTATCTGATTTCACCGATGGACGCATACGTAAGCATTTGTTTCATGCTTGTTTGAGTAATAATAATGAGATTCTCGACTATCATGCTAAGAATAGCTAGAATTTTTAGAAGAAGACGTCATTTGTTTGATGAGAAATAAGAAGGAATATCGAAAATTCGAGTAGCTGAAGCTAAAACAGCTACTTTCGAAGTAACAGAAAGAAAAAGAACAATTGGAGCGCGAGAGTCGAAAAGAGGATTCCTCACTTCTTTCTCTCGTTCAAAATCGTGTATGAGACTTTCGTCTTGCACGACCCCTAAGCTAAACTTATGTAAGTTAAGCTGAGTTCAAATAAATGAAAAGTTTATGGGTTGATTTGGTTCGTGGGTTTCCCTAAATTCTTTAACCCGTTACGTATCGTCGTCAGTCTCACGGTTTCAAAACGTGTTTGTTAGGGAGAGATTATCACGCGTCTGTCACGGAGAGGTTTCCACACTCTTATAAAGAATCTTTCATTCGCTTCTCTTGCAAACGTGGGATCTCCGATATACATATATTTCTTTTAATTTTATTTAATTTCATAATTATCTTTCGAATAAATGTACGTATAAACATTTTATTTTTATTTAAAACAAAAATTTGAATAAATGAATTCATTTGTCCCGAGCTAAACTTCAAATATTTTATGATTGAGTTGAGTTGTGTTCATCTAAATACTTTAGAAAGCTCATTATGAAGCATGTGACATGGATCCGAGACTCTCGAGAGCATGAAATGACATATAAACTACCGATATATAAGAATAGACATATACATCGTTTAGTTACTTCAACTTAAACACTGCTTTATCTCTAGATATCTCATATCCCCTAAAGAAAAACCCTTCTAATGATTATATCGTAGTACTGAGAAATTTGACAATTAGGGTTATGCAGCTGGAGCGTAATCATAACCTCCATCATCGTCATCGTCATCATCTCCTTCTCGTTCTACGACAAGTGCTAAAGTAGTAAATTCTCTACGGTGCTTGTCATCTTCAAACGAATTGTTCTTCATCATCAAAGCAACCGACTTAGAAACGAGAGCCATGTTGAGAGAGAGCGAGAGAGGTTTAAGAGTTTCGATTGAGTTACGAGTAGAGGACGGGGAGAAGGGGTTTAAATAGGGAGAGAGCGAAAAAGGTGAGGTTTTAGGGCACAAGGAATACACGAGGAAGATTGTGGGTAATGGGCAACAAAGAGTGTCCAACACCAACTCTCATGTGGTGTCTTTAACCCATTGCCCACGTTTGTTCATCAAGTGGGCTCATAAAGAGACATAGAGAAAGAGATTCGTAGCATATTTTTTGAAGGGAGCTTCAAAAGGAAGGTGGTTGGATGCTTTCTTTTACCCAAATTATGTGATCATTGTTTCGATCGCTTGTGACCAAATATACGAGATTGGATACTATGGAGCTTGTTCGTTGTCTCGTATTGATTTGATAGTAAGGATAATCATCTTCATTATTGGTACGAGACGTTTGGAATGAGGTAAGAAAATAAAGTTAGGAGTGTTGGAGAGGTGAATGAGTGTCAGGAAGACGCTGGGACCCAAAACGGTTGGAGAGGGGAACGAAACATTGTTTATAAGGGTGTGGAAATGTAACAGCCCAGATCCACCGCTAGCAGATATTGTTCTCTTTAGGCATTCCCTTTCGGACTTCTCCTCAAGGCTTTAAAACGCGTCTGCTAGGGGAAGGTTTCCACACCCTTATAAATGGTGGTTTGTTCTCCTCCCCAACCAATGTGAGACATCACAGAAACCTCTCCCTTGCATACTCGTTTTAAAACATTGAGGGGAAGCCCAAAGAGAAAAATATATGCTAGCGATGGGCTTGAGCGGTTACAAATGTTATCATAGCTAGACACTGGGTGGTGTGTCAACGAGAACGCTGGCCCGGATGAGGTGGATTATGAGATTCCATATCAATTAGAGAGAGGAATGAGTGCCAACGAGGACGTGGGCCCCAAAGAGGTGGATCGTGAGATCTCACATTGTGTGGAAACTTCTCCCTAGCAAACGCGTTTTAAAAACCTTAAGGGAAAGCTAAAAAGGAAAGCCGAAATAGGACAATATCGTACTTTTGTGAAAATTTATGTAGAGAGTTCATTGTCCTTAACGTGTTGTATGCTAATTCGGTTAATGTAACGATTCAACCGCATCACTGACAAATATTGTCTTATTTGTACTCGATTTTATACTTAAGCTCACTCGAGTTTTTTTTTTTTTTTTTTTTTTTTCATTTTAAAGAACTCGTATCGAACAGAAACATTGTCTTTCCTTTAGATATTACGTATCTTTCTTCATTCTAGAACCTAACGTGCGAGGACTAATATTCATATCTTCTACATCTCAATAAAGCTAAGCTAATGTTTAGCGTTCGTTTGTGTATGTCATCTTAGGTTGGCTTTAGGATATGTTTCGAGAATGATTTTGAAACAGATAAAGTTACTCGAAACATACTTTTAATCATTCAAATTGACGAAAATACCCTTGCAAGCTAATTCAAAAGGCATTTGACAATGAAGAGAGACTCTTGAGAACGTAAAAGGGCAAATTATCATAGATATCTTCGGAGTACAAACCAAATGTATATATATACAAATGGGTCACTTTTCAATTATCTATTTCTATCTCATATTACGGAAAAAGACAATAAAACTCTTAGTATCATTCTGATGGTCATTTTATTTCTGATATAAACTAGACAGTTGAGGTTTCCACACCCTTATAAAACAAGGACGCTGGGCCCAGAAGGGGAGTGGATTGGGGGCATCCCACATCGATTGGAGAAGGGAACGAGTGTCAGCGAGGATGTGAAAACCTCTCTCTAGCAGACACGTTTTAAAAACTTGAGGAGAATCCCAAAAGGGAAAGTCTAAAGAGGATAATATCTGCTAGCGATGGACTTGAGTTGTTATAGTGTTGGTCTATGCAGATAATCTTCACTCATAGAAGTAGTTCGAGACAATTAGGTTATATAGTCGTGTCGTGAAAGTTGTCAGAGAATATCAAAGTCATCAAGTGTCGAATACAAACTTATCAGCGTACAATACAGTATGTCTTAGCTAATTGCACTGTATATACTACAACAGTCTTGTTTTTCATGAAGTTTTCTTCTTTCTACGCTCGAAGACTATATTTGTATCTTCAACTAAACCTATAGTTTATCTCGTGAAACAGTCAAATTCAATAATTAAAATGTACCTTATCTTAATATTATATATAATATGATGATTTGTGTAAACATATTGTATATAACTTTATTTTAAAATTATAAATTTGGAACTAATTAAGAAACTTTTTTTTAAAAAAATAACTTTGTGATATTTACTTTAATGCCAAATTCCAAAACTTTACTTTTCAAAAAAGTTATATGTATAAATTAATTCAGAATTAATTGTTTAATTAGTAATGATTTAATATTATTTTATAGTGGTAGATGAAATTAAAAAAGAATTAAATAATTTACGCTTTTTAGTCTTAAAATTTTCCAATTTTTAATTATTTTTTCATATATTTTTTTTTGAAACGTTTAAATGTTTAGTCAAATTTCTATTTTAATTATTTTTTAAAATTTAAAAAACAAGTAGCTAAGAACGCACGTGCTTGAATAAAGATCCAACAAAGTCCCTTTCACGAATTTTAATTCGGTCGATACAATTATAAATAATAAGACATTATTTTATAACAGAACGTAATGCATACAATGCATGAGCGATATTTATCCAAACAGAACGTAGGGGAAGACATAGGTTGATACATTTATGAACGATTCAAGGGGATCGACCCTAACTCGTTATGCCAATTTTCTCGATCACCCCATCATACCTCCATTCTCTCCCCAAAACCCTAATTTTTCAACAATGAAAACAAACCCGCTACCCTTTCTCCCACTTCGTAGTCACCACCACGGTCGTCAGTTCAGATCTCTTATCGAAACTCAAGCTGCCGGAGCAAAGTCGTAGCCATCGTCGTCATCGTCGTCACCATCTTCTTCGACCATCGAAACGGGAGCAATATAACCACAATCACGTCTCTCACGGTAGTCATGTCGACCAGCTCCGAGGCTCGTCAACCACGAAGCCATAGGCTTAGAAATGGGAACCATGTCAAAGAAGGCTAAAGAAAATGAGTTGAGCGAAGAGCTTTTGAGAATAAGGTGTGGTTTAGTAGTTTATATATAGGGAAAGATGAAAAGAGGGGAGGGGTTGGGTTATGAGTGGGCTCGTTGGTGGCGCAAGGTGGGCACGAGCCAGAGTGAGGGGCTCGTGATGGTGCACTTGAGTGCCCAACGCCACCCACCAATGGCGTTCAATGTTGGTATAGCCACGTTGGATTCAAGTTGACATGTCATCAAACACGTGGAACGACAAGTTTTTTTCCACAAACAAATCCCAAATGAAAGAATCTTGAGAAAAGAACCATTTATATGAAGATAAGAATAGAATATAATCTATGTCTTTTGCAACAAATGTGAATCAAAACATGTAGAGATATTGTTACGAGATTGAGCGGAACTTGCAACCTTGCAACGTGGCTTAATCACTAGACGACACGTGAGGTCAACGTTGACCATAGACGAGTTATGTCCAATAGCCGATTTGACTGTGGGGCACTATCGATGAGTAACCTAATACCCACTTTGTACAAATCGTGTAGACATATTAGAAAAGCTTTGACACGTACTCTCATATAAAAATGACTCGTGTAAGTATGTAAGTATTGGTTCTAGAATATGGATTCAACTTTCGTTAGTGGCCGACAATGACAACGACAGAGCAAGGACAAATGAAAGATAACTCCATAGAAGGGAAGGGAATATGGTAAAGTCAAAGGGTCAAAATTCCTATATGTAAACCGTCGGGAACTACTGCTCAATCGAGAATAGGTCAAAGGCTTGAGCCTACCTCATAAAGGAACGGGAATGAGAGGTTCCATATTGCTGAGCCAAAGGGCAGCATTTTTGTACGTGATCGTAGTATGTCGTGCTCGTCTTTTCTCAAAAGTATCTTTTTTTCTTTTTCTTTTTAGGAACAATATAGATATATATATATATATATATATATATATATATGTATATTATTTAAGGCATATTCTTGGATATTCCACAACTTATAATAATTCGGTACTTGGTCCCAAATGAAAATAATTAAGAAAAAGAAAAAATAATGAAAATATTTTATTAATAAGGAAATGAAAAATTAATAAATGTTTGCTAGAAAATAATATTTATTTTTATTTTCTAGTTAAATTTATTTTTTAAGATACATTAAAATTTATGGATCAAATTGAAAGTAAATTTAGTAATAATAATAATAATAATAATATTTTGAAATTAAATTATATTCCAAAGTAATATTTTCTAACAAATAATTTTAATTATTTTAAAATTTGAAATTGTTTAAAATATTATAATTCTAAAATACTTATTTAATTAATTACGATTCTATTTTGGTTCCGACAAATTATAATCCCACGTCTCTAGCTTACCTCGTACTAATAATTGAATATTATATTATTTGACTTTTAATTAAATATTAAAAAAAGAATTTAAACAATACAAAATTCCAAATATTAATTTGAAACCTTTTGACTTTGAGGGCTAGAAAGCAATAATAATGAAGAAGTATGCATGTGTTATATTATTATTATTATTCTTATAATTTAATTTTAATTTTAATTCACGAGAAGTCGAGCTGCATTGACCTGCTCGAACCCTAGATTTCGTATAATTGATAGCTCTCTTCTTTAAAGCTTATGTCGTAGAACTCGACACTGGGTTACTGACCTATCTTCTCCTCATTTTTTTGTACGATATCACTCGGTAAAAGATAACCAAGTGGGTTGCACGGATATCAAAAAATTCACGTACTATCACTTATTTTGTTGAGAAAGATATCGAGAAGACCCTTGATCTGTCCGAGCTCCCGTAGCCTTCTTTGTTTAGTCCGTTTATCTTGAATATAACGTACTAAAATTCAAATATTCAACGTAATAAAAACTATATGGTTTCAAATATATCGTAGGACGATAATAAGTAATAGCTGAAAAGATAATGAATTGATAATAATAAAGAACAACAAGAAAGTATATTTCTTAATGAATTCTCTCGTTTTCCAAAAGACGAGACTTATTTTTTTAAAAATAAAAACTAAAAACAAAATGAATATTCATCTGTTCTGTTCTTTTTTATTAGGGAAAATTTAAAACGATAAGGTTATACTCAACTCTCGTGTAATAATTTATCCATGAATCAAGCAGCTGGAGCGTAATCGTAAATTGGATCTTCATCATCACCATCATCATCGAAGCATGGCCTTAGATAATATGAATCGATACTGTTACGATCTTCTTCGGTGTTCATCTTTGTAGCATAAATAATGTCGAGATCAGTACCGTCATCCTCTCCTTTGTATGAGTTGTTTACGTTCCAACGAACTGCAATCTTGAAAACGATAGACATTATTTTTAGTAGCGAAGAGAGGAAAGAAAGATCGAGATTTGAAAGTTAAAAAGGGATGAAAATATTGGAAGCATTGAGTGAGGTATTTATAACATCGAAGGTGAGGGTGAGGAAGAATGAGAGGTTGACTTTTATTTTTCAACCCGACATTAATTGAAGAGTCAACGTTTAATTTAATTTTTAAAAGTCAATATGAGGAATTTGTTTGTTTGTTTGTTTTTTTATTTTTTTTATTTTTTTTTTTTACATTAAATAAAAAGCCAATAAGAGTATAAGGTCATGGATTAATGCTTTTAATTTGAAAATTAAATCAATGAGTTGGATTCATGCTTTTCATTTTTTATTTTTACGATGAGGTTTACGATGATGTACACTTGACTTAAGGGCTCGAGCATTTATTCTTGAGTAAACTAGGTTGGTTAATCTTGTACACGGGATGCAGCCTCTGGTTTGTTCAACTTGTACATTGGATTGATCTTTAGTTTGTTGATCTTGTATGTTGGATCTACCTTTGCAACCGCTAAAGTTCACTGCTAATAGATATTGTTTGTTTTGACCCATTATGTATAGCCATCAACCTCACGATTTTTAAAACGTGTACACTAGGGAGAGGTTTTCACACTCTTATAAATAATGTTTCGTTCCCCTCTTCGATTGATATGGGATCTCACAATCCACTCCCCCCTGGGAGCCTAGTGTCATCACTGACACACTATCCAGTGTCTGGCTATGATACTAATCCAAGCCCACCGGTAGTGGATATTATCTGTTTTGATACGTTATTTATTGTCATCAGTCTCACGATTATAAAATGCGTCTACGAGGGACAGATTTTCACACCCTTACTATCTGTTTTGAGAGCTTTCCGTGGGTCGGTAGACTTGGACTTCGATAACTTTTGACTAACCCCGATTGGCTTAGACTTTCGGATTTAGGTTTTGAGCCAAATTTATCTAGAGCTCGTTTGATTTTTGACCCAATTTGGCGGACTAAATTTATCAATTAAACGACCATAAATGAGACGTGTGACATTATATAAAATTTACCATAATTTGAGACACTTGTCAATTTGTGATTGGTTCCAAATTTAACTCATTATTTGATAGATGATGTGATTGACCAAAATTTCTCATTCAACCATTGGCTCAATTTATTAACAATATTCCAAAATAATAATAATAATAAAAGGATTGACATTACAAATAAAATTTGGATATACTGGCCCAAGACTACATGGGCCGAGGCCTTGTGTATATGGGCTTCCGAAAGGCCCATCACGAGAACAAATGAAAAATGTTGGCCCAGTTCTGTTCGTATATAAATACCTCTCTGTCTCTCTGCAATTTCTCCCATTCGAATCACTGAAAGAGAAACAAAGTAGTTCAGGAAGCACCTATAGTATTTCAATGGCGACGATGGAGTTGGACACCACGCTACCGGAGGCCACACTTGAAGAGACGTGCTCCGCCAAGCTGGCGGCGAAGCAAGGCGAAGGTCTTAGGCACTATTATCTTCAACACATTCAGGACCTCCAGCTTCAACTCCGCCTGAAAACTCACAATCTCAATCGTCTCGAAGCTCAGCGAAACGAGCTCAACTCTAGAGGTAACAGTGATTACTCAACAGTAACTCTTTTGTCCAAGTCTAGTGTTTGGAATTGTAATCGCTGGCAGTTTTATAAATTTTTGACGGAGAGTTGTCTTGATCGGGTTTAACCTTGTCAGATCAACGATGAGTTGAATTTTTATGTTATTTTCGTGTAGTGAAGTTTCCTTTTCTTGGAGCGTGGAATGTTTTTCTTCAATTGTTTTCAATGTTTCAATGAAACTTGAAGTAAGAAACTGGCTACGATTCAAAACTAGGGTTCTTGGTGCTTTTAAAGCAGGACATGAACAATTTTTTTCTTTGTTATGCGACGTAGAAATGTGGAATAGTTAGCTGAATCTACCAGACTACTTGAGTTTTTGTTAGATATCAGTACGGTTCGGCAAATCATTTCTTGCATTCTTTGTTACGATCGGGAATGGTTTGGGATCATATTTGTTGATGCTTTAGCTCTTGACTCACATTTGAACTAGTTGTGTGGGTTGAAATTGTGTAGTGAGGTTGCTTCGTGAAGAACTTCAGCTGCTTCAGGAACCTGGATCGTACGTTGGCGAAGTGGTCAAAGTCATGGGAAAGAATAAGGTTTTAGTGAAGGTTAGTGATTATTCGAAAAGTAACTTATGTTTTCCCTGAAGACGTAACCACTAGTTACATCCACATTTCGGTGTGTGTTATCTGTACCAAGCTATCCATATTAGTTAATAATGGATGTACAGGTGGTGATTCTTATTGTAAGAAGTATTATTCTGAAGGGGTTTTAGTGCTAGGGTTTTCCACACAAAAGTGATTGGTAGAATTAATATTGTTTATTGTAAAGCAAATATGTGGTTGGCAACTTCTGTTTATAATGTTTATATCAACTTTGTGCAAAATTATCTCACTTGTATAAACCATGTTTGTTTTGCATAAAGAATTTAGGTTGTTTTGAACAGAAGTTTAGTTTTAATTCTCCAAATTTGCATTCTTTGGGACGGGGCAATATGGTTTCACATGTGGCTTCTAATTTTTTTCAATAACCACAGTATGACGTTTTCCCCTGTTCTGAGGATTGTGCGTCACATTAAGCTTGCAGAGTGTTTTCTGTTTCTAGTAATTATGACTCCACGGGTACTGTAGGTTTTGAGCTAGGATTCATAATGTGAAGCTATAGGTCACAGGTGCCTGCTACATTTCTTTTTTGACTTCTCCCGTTTTCTTTACAGGTGCATCCAGAAGGGAAATATGTTGTTGATATAGATAAAAGCATTGATATCACAAAAATCACCCCATCAACTAGGGTTGCTCTTCGAAATGACAGCTATGTTCTTCATTTAGTTCTGCCAAGCAAAGTCGATCCATTGGTGAATCTTATGAAAGTTGAAAAGGTCCCTGATTCTACTTATGACATGATTGGTGGTCTTGATCAGCAAATTAAGGAGATAAAAGAGGTATCTTTCATCAGTTTGTGTTCCCTGATTTACCTTCATTGCTTGTAGGATGTTGATAAAGTCTATCGTGAACTTCTGTTAGAAACTTGTAATCGTTGTGTCATATTTTCCTATTGAATTCAGGTCATTGAGCTTCCAATCAAGCATCCAGAATTATTTGAGAGTCTTGGAATAGCTCAACCAAAGGTAAAGTCTAGTGTAAAGCATGAACTGCTTTTAATTGCTGATTTGTTTTCCCTCTAATCTCACTCATATTTTCGTTCTTAAATCATGCGTAGGGTGTCTTGCTATATGGCCCTCCTGGCACTGGGAAAACTCTTTTGGCTCGAGCAGTTGCACATCATACTGATTGTACTTTCATCAGGGTTTCTGGTTCTGAGTTGGTACAGAAGTACATTGGAGAGGGTTCTAGAATGGTTCGAGAACTTTTTGTGATGGCCAGGTCTGTTTCGAGTTTATTTTAGTATTTGTTTTCAACAATTGAACGTCTTGGATTTTGATTAAGTTTTCCTCTATTATTGTTATTCTTTATGCTCTATGCTTAAATTGCTTGATGAAATATCCCTCAACCACCTAAAGAATAAGTAATAAATAAATAAAAGTTATAATTTGATTGTTATCCATGCTGTCAATGGCGGATCCTTATATTCACTAAAAAAATGGATGGAATGAATGTAATTTTCTTGACTTCTACGATGTTATTACTTCATGCTTCTCTTCCTCAGAATCAGATGTATTTTTTTACTGTCAACTTATGAAACACATTTTTTAATACCTTACTGCAGGGAACATGCTCCATCTATCATTTTCATGGATGAAATTGACAGTATCGGGTCGGCTCGTATGGAATCTGGGAGTGGTAATAGTGATAGTGAGGTGCAGAGAACAATGCTAGAGCTTCTTAACCAGCTGGATGGATTTGAAGCATCAAACAAGATCAAGGTTAGTGTAGCTGGCTTTGTAGACTTTCTTTATAAGAAGAATTAGACGAATGTTATACGATTGTTGTTTTGGTGTACTAACTACCAGTGTATCAACAGGTTCTGATGGCCACAAATCGAATTGATATTCTCGATCAAGCTCTTTTGAGACCTGGACGAATAGATAGAAAAATTGAGTTCCCAAATCCTAATGAGGAGGTACATAACAATGTTAAATGTCATTGGTGAACAGTTTCCTCTTCAGTTCCTAAATGTTTTTCTTGTGTTTCTCTTTAATAACTTTTAGTTTTGTATCTTATCGGATATATTCGAATACAAATTGTTTGTATGAAGTCTATTTTAGTATGATTACCTTTCGGTATTATATTTCTGTATTGCAGTCACGTTTCGATATCTTGAAAATACACTCAAGAAAAATGAATTTAATGCGGGGGATTGATTTGAAGAAGATTGCTGAGAAGATGAACGGCGCATCCGGTGCCGAACTTAAGGTTCGTTAGATTTTTAAGCAAGACTCTCCTGTTTTCTGCTTCAAGTGTTCTTCAAATATTGATCTCTCGTTCATTTGCAGGCTGTTTGCACAGAAGCTGGAATGTTTGCTCTAAGGGAAAGAAGGGTTCATGTGACACAGGAAGATTTCGAGATGGCGGTTGCGAAGGTAATGAAGAAGGATACAGATAAGAACATGTCGCTGCGAAAGCTCTGGAAGTAGTAGATCGAAGTTACCGTTCTACTCGACCCCATTTGAGTACCTATCCCTGTTTGGGAATCAAAGGACGCGCTGTTGGCTGTGATAGCAATTCAAAAGAATCTTCCCCTCCATGTAAGTTTCTCTAAGCCCTTACACTCAAAACGCGTCTTCCTATTCCCCTGTTTGAAAAGTGTAATTACTTTAGAGGACCCTCTTGAGCTGTCTGAGCTGTCTTATACATTTTTTTCCTGAAGGGCATTTGTACTTTCTTGTCCTCATTCTTCTACTTTCCAGGTCTTCGGTTGAAAAATGGCAGCATCTTCTTTTTTTTTTTTTTTTTTTTTGTTCGTTCGTTCTCTTTTCTCGGGTATGAAAATATTGATAAAATGTTAATGTGAATGTGAATGGATAATTTTTGTTTTACAATATTCGACCCCTTGTGTCGATGCTGAGCCTATAGAGATGTCGATGTCGACGATCATCTAATTCCCGGGATACAAGTCTTTTAAGTTTTCTTCCTTAGAAATAGTATTTATTCAACTTTGTTTTGCTAGTAGTGTCACAGGCCTTGAGAATGACACCCTTTGACCTGGTCAACTATACAATAAAGATAAATAGGGATGATACTTTTGTGAAGACTTGGCTATTAATTATTGTATGTTAATTGCATGTGGGTTTGGTCAATTTTGAACATGCATTTTGTCATTATTAGGCGTCTTACGTCAATTGCCCTTTTTAAGGGCAAAACGTTTTGATTGGTAAATCATTGGGTCAAAAAGCAAATGTTATGGAACATAAATACACTAAAGTAGTTTAATCTTTAAATACCATTAAGAAATTGAAATTAGAGGTTGAATCTTCAAACTCGTACTCTTAGATCCGTGATTGAATGTCCAAATCTTTATTTACTCTCGATTAAGAGATCAGGTTAGATTTTCATACTCACTTACTTTCGACTAAGAGAGCAATAGTTGAATCTCCTTACCTTTACTTACTCTCGATCAGGAGATTAGAGCTCAGATTTAATCTTTGTATGCTCACTTATTGATCAAAGGTTGAACTCCTAAACTCCACGTACTCTTTATCCAGAGATCAAGTTGAATGCTCGATTAAGAGATCAATGGTTGAATCTCCAAACCCTCCTTTACTCCCAACTAAGAGAACATGGGTTGAACGTCCAAATCCACTTGCTTTCGAAATAAGAGATGTAGTTAAACTTTTGTACATTCGCTCACTTCTAGTTAAGATATTAGAAGTTGAATCTCCAAACCGAACAAAGAGATTGATAGGTGAATGATTGTTGGTGAAAAAGCAAAATAATAAATTATGGTATGGATTGCGGCCTCCCATCCAACTGCATGAAGATGATTGAATTTATTTTGCCTTTGACTTTTTGGTTGCCTAAGTACTTATCTCTATGCAATAAATGTACATTTCATTTTTTTTTTTAATAATTGTATTAGGTCTTTGTCTAAACAAGAATGAAATTCTTATTTTTCAATATATTTTTTAGAATATTTACAAAAAAAAAAAAAAAAAAAAAAAAAAAGAAAAAAAAAAAAAAGAAAGAAAAAAGATGATTCAATCACACGAACAACAAAACCCAATTCCAGATCTCGAAAACCCGTTTGACTTTCAAATCCCCAATTTTTTAAAATTGGATTCCACTGAAAACCAATCTTTCAATCCCTTATTCTCCTGGAAAACATGTTCATATCAAGACCTCAAAACAATCCCCTCCAATGGCGGCGCCTCTGCTTCTTCCTCTTCCTCTTCCTCTTCCTCTCCCACCTTCTCCATTTCTCCCATGCCGATCTCGGCACCGCTTCCAGATACCCCCCGCCCTATTCCCGTAAGAACCCACGCTTCGATTTCCAACACCAAGTTCCGGTTTTTTGAAATTTCGGGATTCTGACTTTTGTTTGTTTGTCTCCGTTTGTTGCAGCGACGGAGTGTTTTGGTGGGGATTTGACTCAGTTTCCGACCAGCAACCTCTTCGCGGCGGCCGGAGACGGAGTTTGGGAGAACGGAGCAGCGTGTGGGAGACAGTATTTTGTTAGGTGTTTCAGTGCGTCAGACCCGGAAGCCTGTGTGCCTGATCAGACTATTCAGATTACGATCGTCGATTACGCTCCGTCGATCGTTTCAGTTCCGACGGCGACCGGAACTACGATGATTCTGTCGACGACGGCGTATAATTCCATTGTTAATACCTCCGCGACTGTCAATTTCGTCACCGTTGAATTTCTGCAGTAATTTTCTCCACTCTGAATTTTTTTTATTCCTTTTAATAATTTTTTACTTGGGTTGACTTATAATTACAGTGTCTCAAAAATAATTTTGAAAAACCCCTTTTATTTACTTAATAAATTTTTTTATATAAAATTATTAATCCAAAAATTTAAGTATTTTTTAAATATTTAAAAAGTTATTTCAAACATTGGTTCTTGGTTGTTGATGCAGGGTATGATGGGTAAAGGTTTGGAGAGACTGGGATTGCTACCAAATTGTGAGTGAAATTAATGCAAATTCTTGTATTTTAAATTGTAATATCCATGCTCGAATAATAATTATAAATAGTATCATTCTTTTCGTATTATTGCGGATTATGAACTAAACAGTGATGGATGCTTGTCGTAAGTTTTTTACGGTTTTCTTTAGGAAGATTTTCGGGTCGAGTTGGTGCAAAAAAAGATGATTCATTGGCATGGGGGATAGGATTAAATATGCTCGAGACCGGTTTCGTTCACTTTTCCTTCTATATCTGGCTTCAGGTAGATTGGGCCGGTAAAATTACACCAAATAACAACAATCAATTAGGTTAGATACGCTTAAATACTTTTATCAATATAGCTAAGCCAATAGTCATATTCGATATATATTCAACTTGGTCGGGAAGAGCCTATTGTTACAAGAATCTCTTTTTATGTTAGCAGGAGGGGGTAGACTTTCCTATGGTAGTCCCGCTATAGCCTCTAAACATCAATCCCGTCATCTTTCTTTGGCTAAGCTAGTCATGTTAGCTTCATATAAGAACCTTTAAAAAAAGGATAAGAAGACACCCGTCATTCAGCTCGACCCCCCACAAACGACCAAATTTAGAAACAACTCGAAAATCCACGAACTAAAAATGTTATATATATATATATGGAAAAATGTTGAAATAGGTATTTTTGTGGAATAGAAATTAACTATTATTATGATATCTTTTTTTGGGTATAATTACAAATTTAAAAAGCCAACCAATTCATCGCTTCATTTTCACCTTCCTTCCTCTCCCCAAAAAAGATGACCACCAATCTACTCGTCTTCCGCCCCATCGGACTCCGACCATCTGCCAGCGCCGGCACCGGTCACCGGAAACCAGATCCCCAGCGCCATTACAAGCCCTGGTGGAAACCTTGCCCGCCGAACAAAATCACCGAGGGCGCGCAGCCAGATCCTAATTCGGATTCGAATTCGAATTCGGCAGAGAAGGCAGCAGGGAATCGATTCTCTCCCGGTGGCTTAACGGCAGAGAAAGCGAGGCAACTCCGAATTATGACGTCGAAAACCGATTGTTTTCATGACGGAATGTACCATTCGGGCGTCGCATCTCGTCTGGCTTCGGATTTCTCAAACACTAAGAATGACACCGGAAAATAGATTAAGAGGAAGGGGAAGAAGAATGTGAGATTCCGGTACCGGTGATTCAACGGATACCCCATCTTATATCACATTCTTTCTTTATCTTTATAATAACATGTAATTATTAAAAGTGGAATATGATGAATATATCTATTTCGAGTAACTCTTATTGAATAACGAATGAGATCATAAAATATTAAATTTTGCCATTCAAATTTAAAATTAAATTCATTGTTATAATAAGAAGAAAAGTAAAGGCATTAAAAAAACTCACAGCATCATCATGATCATGATCATGATCATGTGGAGATGGGGAATTGAGTTCACTTGCTCTCAGCATCATAGATATCACTTCTGAACATACCCATCAAGGAACACAACACAATTATGAAAATAAAACAAACAAAAATGATGTTTATACTCAACAATACAATGCTGAAAGGAACCGAATCGAAAATCGGACTGGACCTTGGTCAGTACGGTTCTCAGTTTTGATCAAACAAAACCGACCTTTCTTTCTCAAATTCAACCCTTCTCCTTCCTCTCGAGTATTTCATTGTCTCATTTAGTACTCATAGTCACTGTTCACTACATAGTGTCATGATCATACTTGTCTAAAGCGTGTTGCCTAAGGTTGCACGACGGTTGTCCTGGTCATGCTTGTACAGGACGTGTTGTCCATGGCTGCATGCTTGTTCCAAACCCCTTTTACTTGCTTCCATGTTAGATAGGCCTTTACTATATGAGAGTGTATGATCGGTTACCAAAATCATGTCTACACATGACAGGGTTAAAATGACCCAAAATCTACTATAAGGGAAGTTGTCAATTTCCTACTCAGGTTATATGCTATCAAAGTCGTCGTTGTTCCCTACTAACTTTTAGCTTATAACATTGTGTACAACGTATGACCTCGCTCACGTTTTCCAAAATATTTCTCTCAAACATGACTCGAGACTGAGCGTACGCCAATATGGTCCGCAAAGTCTGAATTTCACACGGTTGACTTGTTCATTGGATTAGAACAAGTGTTGCACAATCGCTATCCCGCTACTGCAAAAGTGCGATTGTGACACGTAGCTCCTCCATGATGTCACCACGACATTCGAAAGCTAAAATCGACATCAACCTTATTTTCATTTTGATCTCTCTAACGACAATCAGGTCTCTTTTCTGTGAAAACGAACCAGGTGGGGACGGGTCGATTTTGCATGAAACCCGACCTGAGCCAACCCACTGATACAAACCCTTTTAACTTTTGGAATAGGAAAATGTGAGTTTCATATTCTCATACCTTCAGCTAATTGAGCTACTCTCAAACCTCCCATGGTTGGTGCGTTGTTCTATAACTCATTCATCTGCTTAATTCAGATTGCATAACCTTAATAATAGAACCGCGCAGCTCGTTTCAGGATGTTACCCTGATAATAAGCAACGGTTATTGGTGTAACAGCTCAAGCCTATCGCTAACAGATATTGCAAATATTGTTCTCTTTGGGCTTTCCCTTTCGCGCTTAACCTTAAGGTTTTTAAAATGCGTCTGCTAGGGACAGAATCCACACCCTTAACAAATGCTTCGTTCCCCTCTCCAACCGATGTGGGATCTCACAATCCACCCTCCTATAGAGCCCAACATCCTCACCGGCACTCTTTCCTCTCTCTAATCGACGTGGGATCTCAAAATCCACCCCCCTTTGGGGCTCAACAACCTTGCTGGTACAATGCCCGGTGACTGGCTCTGATACTATTTGTAACAACTCAAGCCCACTGCTATCAGATATTGTCTTCTTTGGGCTTTCTCCTTCGAAGTTTCCCTCAAGATTTTTAAAACGCGTCTGCTAGGGAGAGGTTTCCATACCCATATAAAAATGTTTCGTTTCCCTCTCCAACTGAGGTGTGATCTCACAATTGAAATCACTAGCTTCTCTTGAGACCTATGAACACACCTCAGGAGCCATCAAAGCCTTGATCCCTGGACAATCATTTGTACACTAGATCAACAACATTCAGAAACCCAACAAATTTCACTCATGAAGTCACAAAGAAAAACTCCATAATTAAACACTAACCTCCCTTTATATATATCCACCAATGTCCGAGCCAAATTGTACACACCTCTACTATACTTACGAGGCAACTATTTGTGTCAGGAACCACGAATCTCCACAATAGTATGATATTGTCCACTTTGAGCATAAGCTCTCATAGTTTTGCTTTGGTTTCCCCAAAAGGCCGGGACTCCTCTCCCAACAATCCTCCTCTCAAACAAAGTACACCATAGTGTCTCCCCTGAGACCTATGGAGTCCACAAACAGCCGCCCTTAATCGAGATTCGACTCCTTCTCTGAAGCCCTCTAACAAAATACACCCCTTTGTTCAACACTTGAGTCACTTTTGACTACACCTTCGAGGCTCACAACTGTTTTATTCGACCCTTGCGGACTCTATTGACATGGCTAAGCCATGACTATGATACCATGTTCGAAACTACGACCCTCCACAATAGTATGATATTGTCCACTTTGAGCATAAGCTTTCATGACTTTACTTTTGGTTTCCCAGAAAGGCCTCATACCAATGAAGATATATTCCTTACTTATAAACCCATGATCAACCCGACGTGGGACTCTTCTCCCAACAATTCTCAACAGTTTGACTCGACTACACCTCTATTAAAATACCATAACAATTCTCAAACAAGAAGACACACTTTTAAGAAACAGCGGATGCAGATCATCAACAAATGAACAGAGAAGCATGAAAATCCCAAGATTCAAGAACTGGCATTCAATATGATATGATCAATGATCAAAGCAGATATAAGGGTTTAAAAGGATACACCAAGTAAAAGCCATGGGCAAAAGCACCAGCCAAAACCGCCGTGAACAGCCGATCCCTCATAACAGGGTTCTTCCGCAGAGCAATTCTGACTGAAAATCAAATATAGAATCTCGTTCGAACAAAACCCAGATGGAAAATCATTACAAAATCTGGAAAAAATGAAAACCCCAGAGGATTAAACTTACTGAGAGGAAGAACAGGAGCATAAACCAGAGGAACCAAGAACTTGATTGGAGCTGATCGCTTCTTCGGAACAGCCTCCCTTTTCAGCACAAAAGAATCAGATGGGAGATTCAGAAAATCATCGCTAATGGGAATTAAAATGAATCGAGCACAGAAGAATGTTTCGAGGACTGACCGAGAATTGGAATCGAAGGGCGCGGCCATGGCGGAGGCGGAGGCGGAACCGGCGGCTGTCGATTTGATGGCGGGCGGCGGCTATTAGAAAATTAACTTCACCCTCAGCACACTGGAATCGAAACTGGTAATTAGTTTCGTTTCATCGACGATCCACACGGTTTTCTCTCTCTTTTTTTTTTTTTTTTTTTTTTTTTGTTTAATTAATTAAAAATAAAAAATTTGAAAGTGTGAACATATTAAAGTTTAAAACTTTTTTAGCCTAATGTTTTTAAGGACTTGAATTACGAGTATTTGAACTTAGCGTTCGAAGAAAATGAGTATGTATCAATATCGATCATAGTTGTAAGCAAGAAAATCGTAAATTATCAATATCGATCATAGTTGTAAGTAAGAAAATCGTAAATTACAATTACACTGTCTCTAGTTAGTAATCATCTATCAACAATATATGTGATACAAGTAACTCAGGGATATATGAATAAATCAAGACAACATGTGAATGAGAGCGATTTCGATGATAGGATGAGTAAGAAAGATTTAAAAGAATTGAAAGTCGATTCCTAAACCAACAAGGTGCATTTTTCTTATCAGTGGCTTAGTGATAGGAACTCTATGATCAAGCGTGCTTTGTGTTACAATTGCACTCTTGCGGCAGCGGGACAACGATTGTACGACACTTGTTTTAACCTAGTGAACAATTCAGCTGTGAGAAATTCAGATTTTGCAGACAACGTCGGCGTAAGTTCGAGCCTTGAGTCACGTTTGCAAGTATTGTTTTAGAAAACGTGAGTGAGGAAATACAGTTGAAAATAATTTGAGAGGATTGGAGAAAGAATCGTTGAAAGAAAGTTTGAAAGTCCTTGTATGACTATAAGCAAAAATAGAACATCACAGCTTAAATATCATATAACTCGGGTAGGAAGAATTGACAACTAGTCGCATTTTCGTATAGTACATTTTGGAACATTCTAGCGGTGACGGGTGTAGACATGATTTTGGTGACCAGTCATATACTCTCGTATTGACACAACATGAAATAGTAATATCTATTGAAGATGAAAGCATGTAAAACATGTTTGGAACGGGCATGCAGCCATGAACAATACATCCTAAACAAGCATTATCGAGACAACCGATATACGTCCATAGACAACACGTTACTCCACCTACTCTTGGGTTTACCCTCCAAATCCTCTAACCAATACCTCCCCCCACTCTCATTATCATCTTCCTTAGCCCATCAAAGCCCCATTCTTTCTCTTTTCTTACAATTATAGGACTTGTCCTTGTCGGTGTCGGCTTCAACCGTCATCCCAAAGCTTCTAGCTTTTTTGTTATGCCCACTAAATTGTCGGACAAGGCTTTGATTTATCCTAAAAAGATCCTATCCAAATGGTTGGGATGCCACCCAAACCCTAAACTCTCTCGTGTATAAATCTCAAAACTTTCGATTATGTACCTATCAGATCTTATTTTAACGTTTATACAACATGTTAACTGTATTAATTAAGAATTATGTGATCGTAGGGCGGGATCCAAATAGGGTTAGATCGTTTGGTAACAAAAGCTTTATTACAAGCACGGTTTACAATAAAATTATTTAACACGAGCGAGACCTAACGCTGTTCTTGAGCTATACCATGTTTACAATATGTGGGGTGGATCCAAAAAGGACAGTGCTCAAAATCCTAGAGGGTGGAGATGTCAGCTCATTACCCTAACAAAAGTAAAAGGTCCCAAAGTGAAAGAGAGAGTGAATGAAATGGAAGCTTTTTAAGGGCAAAATGAGTGATTTTCAGTGTCGGTTGGTGGTGGTGGCTGCAGCCAATGGTAGTGGCGTTGGACAATCTTTGGGGTATGCCCTAAAAATGATGTCCTAAAAATGATGTCCCATAGTCCTTCAAGTGGGCCTCATAGTCCTTTCAAGTGGGCCTCGTTGTTTTAGGTCACGTTACCTATTTCTCGTTTATTAAGAGTAAAGACTATCTCCACAAATCAACATGAGTTCTTCCAACATGTTTTGTCCTCACTCACATGAATCTTAGAAAAATTCCTAGAAAGTCACCCAATATAGAATTTCTCTAAGTAAAGAAAAGTGCACTTTATTAGTATAGGCAGTGACTCTAGTTTTAGCGTTGCTCTTATTCAGATGTGATCTCGGTTGATTCATGTACTCTTCCTTTACTCACGTATCACACTTATAGTTTGGAATTGGTAATGCTTGAGTAACAGCCCAAACCCACCGCTAACAAATGTTGTCTTCTTTGTGCTTTCCCTTTCGGGCTTTCCCTCAAAGTTTTTAAAACGCGGAAAGGTTTCACACCCTTATAAAAAACGTTTTGTTCTCCTCTCCAACCAATGTGGGATCTCACAGCTTCTCTCCATGATTGAGTAGAGTATTATCCTTCGTGTTATGTATTTTCATAGGCCATGTTGAGCCCTTTTTTGCTTGAAGATCGGGACTTATCAAGGAAAACAATCCATCATGGGTATTTTCATACAAAACCCACAAAATTTTATGAGGGAAATCATATCTTAAAGGGAAAAAGAAGAGGAGAAGTTAATGGTAGGGCAAGGAAACATGATGATAAGAGAAAGAACAATTGAATGAAGGTTGTAATATCATGTTGTGGAAGGAGATAGCATGTGGGAAGGCATAAACTAGAGGATATCAAGCACTTGTCACTCTCCATACCTTATATCAACTATTGCTGATGCTAACTCAACGATGGCCTTTTGTGTTCATACTTCCATTTCCCATCAAAACGAGATATTCAGCTCACGAGTCTAGAAAATTTGAGGTCGTATAGCTTGAAATTGAATAGTTTTTATATATAGATAGGTACGTATGTTTCTTTTTCACGAAGATTGAGAGACGTTTCTCGTAAGGACTTGTCTTAAATGAGATAGAGGAGATCGAGTGGAGACCATGATAGAGAATACAATCCCCCTCTCTAACCCTTTTTCTTACGTATTGTTTTAGGTACAAAATAAAAAACTCGGGCTAAACGTTGTAATTTAAACTATGATTAGGTTAGATTTGAGAGAGAGGTGGAAAAGGGGAGAGCTTTCTTTTTGTCTGCTTAGGCCAAACATTAAAGAGGATAATGTTTGAAGGAAGTGTTGAGCTTTTGTGTGTCCCTCCAATGATTTGGTTGGTCACTCCTATGTTTCTTTACCTTTTTTTTTTTTCTGTCGTTTTTTATTTTTTATTTTTTTTATTAACATATTCACGTAGTGGATAAGACACTAAATACACGGCTGGTCCAAACACGAGACGAGGAGGTTTATGTTTTAAACTAGGATTTGGATTTGACACCTGATACTCTCGACATATTCCTGTAACATGTTTTATAGTCTACTTGTCTTTAAGTGCTTCTAAAACGGAAAATTATCCCCATAAACCATTATAAATTCTTTCAGCATGTTTTGTTCTCACTCACAAGAGTAAGATTACTCCAAGATAAGTACGTTTAACCTTGAAGATTTTAGGGTTAAAACACCGAGTTAAATTGAGTGCATTGGTCGGTAATTTAAATACTTACTTAAAAAAATATGAAGATTTTCCAGGGTCGGTAAGCCTAACAAAAGATCAGGGTTGTTTCTTTTGTGTGAGACTCGAAGAGCTGTCAAATCAAGATAAACTTAGCGCGTTGGTCGCATATGACCGGAGAAGTTTCCTTCTTACCTCGTGTGCTTCATACATTCAGTGTTTCGTTTTTCTCGCTTGCTTCAGTTATAGCTCTGAATGGGGTATAAGGTGTCGTTAGATCGTCTCTCTTACAATTCACCCGTTATATCAACGTTTAATTCATGAACTTATAAAAATTTAGACGTAAGAACGTATCCGTTATCGTGATGAGGTAAAAAAGAATAAAAGTAAAAAAAAAGGGGATGATGGTGGCAGTGAAACCTCATTAGAAAAGATGGGTTTTAACTGAAAAAGTGAAAAAAGGCATAAAAAGTACAGATTCTTCGCTTTCCTCATCATATTCTCTCTTTATATTTATATAACTTTTCTGCCAAATCTCAGAGGTTGTTATCTTTGTACTCAAAAACCTCACCTGATTCCTTCTCCTTTTTAGATTCTTTCCTTTTTTTTTTTTCAAAAAATAAAATTAAAATTTTTACCAAAAAAAAAAAAAGGTAACGTTTTTGTTTTATGCTCTCGTTTTTATGTATAACAGAGATAATGATTCGTTTCTTATGTCGATGTCGAATTCATAGACATATCACGACAAATTTCAAATCCTGTATTGAATCTTTGTCATATATACCTTGCTTGTCTTTACCTTTCTTAAAAGGGTTTCGATGCATATCTATTACCTTTCGTGCAAAATCCCGAACCCTTCTAAGACGTCTCGTGTCTACACTCCTTCAAGGAGGGAGACCAGCCTCCTCACTGACACATAGTCCAGTGTCTGGCTCTGATGCCATTTGTAACAGCCCAAACCTTTGTCCTCTTTCGGGTTTCCGCTCAAGGGTTTAAAATAGGTCTAATAGGTAAATGTTTCCACATTCTTATAAACCGTGTTTCGTTCTAATGTGGACTCTCACTGAGAGTCGTTGATGAAAAATGGACGGTGGAGATTTGTTGGGGGGAATTTTTGTGGTTGATTCAAAGATTTGACAATTGGCTGCAAACATTAAAAAAGACAGTGTTTGCAGGTGTGAAGTAGTTGTCACAGACATGGGGAAAAAATTCCAAAAATAAAACAAAAATATTCCATTGGGAAATTCTCAATGTTATGTTGTGGTGATTGATGTAACCATACAATGAGAAAAGATGATGGATTTTTGTGGCAGAATGAGTGAAAGTGGAGTTCAATTAGCTTACTCTACCTACATCATCATATGTTTCTATCAAAGTTGTTCAAATTAATTTTCAAATCTATTGCCCTACATCTTGTACCTCTTTTCCTAGGTTTCTCGATCAAAACCTTAAAACGTTCAAGCAAAGTGTTTTGTTGTTGGTGTTCTTTTCGATCTCTATACGTTTCATCGCTCCTATATGTATCTGATAGCGTTACTGTGAGATCCCACATCAGTTAGAGATAGGAACGAAGCATTCCTTGTAAGAGGGTAGAAATCTTTCTCTAAGAGACGTGTTTTAAAACCGTGAGTCTGATAGTGATATGTAATGGGTCAAAATGGATAATATCTACTCGCGGTAGACTTGGATTGTTACAAATGGTATCAAAGCTAGTCATCGGTTGGTGTGGCAACGAGGACGTTGAGCCCACAAGGAGTGTGGATAGTGAAATCTCTCACATTAGTTGGAGAAGAAAACGAAACATTTCTTACACGGGTATAGAAACATCTCTGGGACACTCAAAATAAGACAAATGCGCATTTCCTCTCTGAATCGAGAGGTATCAGATCAAAGTAACATCAGTCATGTATTCTAATTTCAGTGATTTACGAGAGAACAAAGTGGATTGTTGAGCCAATTCTAGCATGAGACCCATGAGACAGAACACTGTTGGATGCATTCCTTCGATAGCAGGGCTTCTGCCCATCTCAATTGATCAGTCTTCGGTCAGTAATCTCGTACTCTCGACCGGCTCGAACCACTACGTTATCCATGTTCTGGCTCATTCGTATACTCATCCTATTCATGCCACCAGAACCTGTAGACGCGTTTTAAAACAGTGAGACTGATGGTGATACGTAATGAGCTAGAGCGAACAAAAGAGTTGTTTAGTGGCGCAAAGAAAAAAACATAATGAAAAGATTCATATTGGTCTGTAGAGAGACCCGAGCTAATTAGACCTAAAAAATGAATATTTTTTACAACTATAAAGGCTCACGAGAATGAAAATTAAATAAATTATGCTATAATACATGCTCAAAATAAGGATAACCCTTATTTATTTATATATCTTGCCATCAAATTGTTGCATATAACATTGAAAATAATAGTTGGCCCTAGTTCAACCCTATAATCATATATATATATATATATATATATATATATATATATATATATATATATATATATATATATACACACTAGGCACATGCACTTGTCTTTTTTTTTTTTTGCCCTTACAAATTATGTACATTTGTAATTTGTTTGTGCCTCCAAATTTTAGGGTTTGTGTTTTCTTAATATTCCATACAAATGTATGACCAAACATATTGGTGGGTCTCAACCCGTTAGTGCCTTCAGCTTTACGGTTTTAAAACGCGTCTGTTAGAGAGAGGTTTCCACAGCCTTATAAAAAAGGTTTTGTTCCTCGATGCGGGATATCGCAATTCACTCCCTTAGAGCCAAGTGTCCTCGCTAGAACATCATCCTGTATCTAGCTCTGATACTATTTGTACCAGCCTGAGCCCATCGCTGACAAATCTTATCCGCTTTGGTCTGTTACGTATCATTATCAGCCTCACAATTTTAAAACGTATTTGTTAGGGAGAGGTTTCTACACGCTTATAAGAAATGATTGATTCCCCTCTCTAACCATTGTGGGATCTTAGAGATAAACTCGACTACACAGGTCTACTTAAAATCTCGAGCTTAATTTTGATTGAAATGCAAGAAGTCAATTCGATTATAAGCTAGAACAAAATACTTCGAAAGTATATGAACGTTAAAACGAAGTAAGGAGCAGCACAAATGTAGAGATCGGGGAATTCAAAGCATATGTTATATGGGATTTATGAAAAGTGAGAAAGGTAAGAAATTGGGCACACACAACTATGGGTAATATGTTTAATTTACTATAGGAGGCACATTAGGGGCATAAGGTCCCAAGATGTCTTGGGATTATTAGGACAAGATTAGGGATAGATGCCTTTGTGTGGGGTACCCCAATGTTGGGTCAACTACATAGCCTATTTCCCCACCTAAGCCATACAAACAAACCCTAAGACTAGACAGCCTTGTTCCCATGTGCTCAAATTTAAGAGCAACATTCCAAAACGACAACCTCCTTTGTGCCTCTCTTTCTCTCTCCCTCTCTTAAAAAACATCTTTTTTTGAGAAGAGAAGCTAAGTTTTTATATAAACACTATTCGGGTTTCGAACAATAAGAAGTATCTCTAAGCTTTATTGTTAAAAAAATTGCAATATCATCTTTGATCTTTTATAAACGTTTCAAAACTACCCTTAAAGTATAAAGGGTAGTGACCCCAGTGTTGATGGTGGGGTAGTGACCCAAGTCAAATATTGGGATCCCGAACAATGTCATATCATTCCAGGTCACTGCTATACTCAATTTAGGTCTCAATTTTCATCCAACGTTCTAACAGATTTTTACTTTAATGATAGTTTTGAAACATTTATGAAAGGTCGATTCCATTAACTGATAATCTTTACACTTTTACATGTGCAATGACGTGAATAATTTGATTCATAATATGTCCGAAATGTATGCATTTGATATTAAATTACAAAAAAAAAGTGGGGTTTTGAAAATGAATGAGCTAATCATTCCTAGATAGAACATGAAAGAAATTATGTGGGAAAGTTGGAATTTATTTCTTCTCAATCATTCCCTAAACAAACATACAAATATAATCACAAGGGAGATTTTTATTTTCATAATAATCTAAATAATATAAAGAGAATATACAACGAGAATTTGAGTTGTCGATCTAGGGTATATGCCCTAATCGGTTAAAACGGTTTTGCTCATAATCCATGATTACAATGCTAAAGGAAATACTCGTGCGTCAACAGAAGAGGAAATCATGATGTCGAGAGAAAGAGTTGGAGCTCGATGCACCCGATTCTTCCTGCTCGATTCCATCCATATTCTGCCTTGAATCAATAGGATTGAAATTCTCGAATCATATTCTAATGAATCCACTGAAAAAGAAACAAAGAGTTGGAGCTCGATGAGCCCAATTCTTCCTTCTCGATTCCATCTATATTCTACCTTCAGTTAGAATAATTTGAAATTCTCGAATCACAATGCTAAAAGAAAAAGTTGGAGCTCGATGCACCTAAACCCTGAATCATCCTGTCCTCGACTAAGCCCTGAATCATCCTGTCCTCGACTTATAAGTTAATAGTTAATACAAAATTCTATTTTTATGAAAATAAATAAATAAATATTAAAGTCAAACATTTTAATATCTATACCTAATTTAAGAAATTATTTACTATATATATATATATATATATATATATATATATAATATGTTAATTAAATAAATATACACATATTAACTGTTAATTGATCATGCCCAACAATTGCTTCCCTTAATTAATTTCAATAAAGTCAATTGAAATAAAATAATTAATAATTAAATTCATTGATAATATCCTTGTTTTAAGGTCCAAAAAAATGGTTAATTATTATTATTAATTAATTAATTAATTAATTAAAAACAGCATGAAGAAGATCCTAATTAGGTATGTGAATCAAAATAAACAACTCATGCTGATCTGTCATCTCCAATCATTCCTTAAAAAACACCTCAAAATTAAAAAAAAAAATTAAAAAAATAAATAACCCTTGAGAAATTAATTAATTACAAAATGTCCACAAAAAATAGAAAAATTAAAATTTGGATCCCTTTCTTTCTCTTATATTTATTTTTTTCTTTGGGAAACTGAAATAATTAATTGCATTTATTCCACAATAAAATACCATAATACAAAATGGGGCACGTTTTTTAATTAGAATGTCCTACCTTAATATAATATTCTTTAATTAACTAATAAATATATTTAGAGATAAATATTTGCATTTATTTAATTACTTTGTTATTAATTATTTTGTACGTTTGACCTGAGTTGGATCCACATCAAGAGAGAATATATTTATTATGGGGTGACAAAAAAATTAATTACTAAATATTATATTATTAGTTATTTAAATTTAAATTAATATAAAGGAAAATTTTGTCTTTAATATGATATTATATGAAGGTTCTATTTCCCACCATTTAAATTTTATATTTGAACTATAATTTTTTTCCCATTTTTAATTTAACAAAATAAAAATAATATATTGTATTTAAATATTTAATAAATAAAAATTGGAGCTTAAATAGCTTTAGAATTTTTGAACCCATGTCTTTTTTAAATTACCAAACAATTAAACATAAAATTGAGAGTATTAAAAATAAAAATTAATAATGTAATATTATAAAATAAAAAAATGAAAATAATTTAAGTTATAATTCAATCCAATAAATAATTTAAAAATTATAATTTAATCCAAAAAAATACTATACACAATATCTTACCATATACAAATATATATGTATATATATGTATATGTATATTATTTTAAGAAGAAGATAAGCTCTATTAGGCACCAATTTAAGAATATCTCTTGACCCATTAATTTCTCTTTCTAATGTTTTCTAAAAAAAAAAAAAAAAAAAAAAAAAAAAAAAAAATAATAGTGGAGTTGGGTTCAAATAAATGAAATTTTATGAATTAGAATGGTCAATTGATTCTCCTGGGTGGGTTGACCCTTAATAGACTCCGTTCTCCAGAGCCCTCGACACTCTAGTCACTTTTGACTACACTTCCAATGTTCACAATTCTTTATTCGATATTGGAGGATTCTATTGACATGAATAAGTTTAAGACATGATTCTGATACCATGTTAGGAGTCACGACTCTACACAATAGTATGATATTGTCCATTTTGAGCATAAACTCTTCTTATTCTGGGCTTTCTCAAAAGACGTTATACTAATGGAGATAGTATTGTTCACTAGTAAATTCATGATCTTTTACTAAATTAAGGAAGATATTAAATTAACTAACGTGGGACTCAGTCCAAGAATGTACCATAAAATTAAAAGGTACCCTTTGGTGGTTGACCCTTAGCATTCCAATGGCGGCCCCTACGGCGGTGGCCTTGCTTTCTCTCTCATAAAATTCTCTCTCCTGAGTTGGGTGTGTGTTGGAGTATTTAAGACCCAAACCCAAACCCACAAAGCTACTAACCATTCAGGAATTCCCCAAACGCTCCCAACCAAACAAAAATGGTGGCCTGGATTTTGTGTTCCTTCTTGTTTCTACTGGTTTTGAGGGCGGCGGTGGTTCTGTGGTGGCGGCCGAGGAAAATAGAACACCATTTCTGCCGCCAAGGAATCAGAGGCCCTCCCTACCGTTTCTTCATCGGAAATGTTAAGGAAATTGTCGGAATGATGATTAAAGCTTCCTCCGATCATTCTTTTCCTAATTCTTCTCATAATATTCTTCCTCGTGTTCTTCCTTTCTATCATCACTGGAAGAAGATTTACGGTATTTTCTCTCTCCTCCCTCTCTCTCTCTCTCTCCTAGATTTGTAATTTTCAAATTTCCCACTTTTTTGGCAAAATTTTTACTACCCATTTGCTTGTTTTGTGTTTTTTGTCTGAAAATTAACTACTTCCCTTAAAAGATGCTCTTTTTTCCATAAAAATTCATTGCCCATTAGCTATTTTACCCCATCTCCCTCTCCTAAACTTTGATCTTTACTAGTTGGAAGGTAAAGAATCACGAATCTCCCTGTACGATATTGACTACTTTAAAACAAAAGTTTTCGTGACTTTACTTTTGATTTTTACAACTGTGCTCGTACTAATAGAGATGTCTTTCTTACTTATAAATTCATGATTGTGGTTGATGTGGGATCCTGCCCAATGATCCACGATATCTCTTTTGCCACCCATCTTCTAAAATTGAAAAATTTAGTATTTGAATCTCTTTTGCCACCCATCTTCTAAAATTGAAAAATTTAGTATTTGAAGAACATAATATAGAGATTTGAAGCTCTTTTTTTTTTTTTTTTTTTTTTTTCTTTTGTATGGATCGTGGAGAAAAGAAGTTGAGAATAATGGTTTTGTGTGTTTTGTGGTGAAAAGGGTCAAAATTTCTAGTGTGGTTCGGGCCAACGGTAAGATTGGCAGTGTCTGATCCAGACCTGATTCGAGAAATCTTCACATCAAAATCAGAATTGTGCGAGAAAAACGAACCTCACCCACTCGTTAAACAGCTTGAAGGCGATGGCCTCCTCAGCCTCAAAGGCCAAAAATGGGCTCTTCATCGCAAGATCATCTCTCCCTCTTTCCACATGGACAACCTCAAAGTATTCTCTCTCTCTCTCTCTCTCTCTCTATATATATATATATATATATAGATAGATAGATTATTTTTTCTAATGGGGTTTTAAAAAAATGATCTTTTTCTTATGGGTTTCTTTTATTTTCAAATGGGGCTTCAAAAAAGATGAATTTTCTCTTATGGGTCTCTTTTATTTTCAAATGGGGTTTAAAAAAAATCATTTTTTTCTTATGGGTTTCGTTTATTTTCAAATGGGGCTTCAAAAAAGATGAATTTTTTCTTATGGGGTCCTATGTTTTTGGATTAGTTGTTGATTCCAGTGATGGCAAAAAGTGTTGTGGAAATGTTGGAGAAATGGTCGGCAATGTCAGCAGATTCCGGCGAGGTGGAAATTGAAGTGTCGGAATGGTTCCAAACCCTAACGGAAGATGTCATCACTAGAACCGCCTTTGGCTCAAGCTATGAAGATGGAAAAGCCATTTTTCGCTTACAAGCTCAACAAATGATCCTTGCTTCTCAAGCCTTCGACAAAGTTTACATCCCTGGTTACAGGTACACTATCCCCGATTCGATTCGATTCGATTCGATCCGATCGACAATGTCGGTATGAATTCATTAAAATGTTATCTTATCTAACGCTAACTTTATCGTGATTAGATTCTTACCCACGAGAACGAACGTGAATTCGTGGCGATTGGATAGAGAAATAAGAAAATCGTTGATGAAATTGATCGACCGACGACACGAGAATTCGATCGAGTCGAGCTCGAAGGATTTATTAGGGTTGATGATTCGAGCATCCAAGTCTTCTCCTTCATCTACAATCACTGTTAATGACATTGTTGAAGAGTGCAAGGGGTTTTTCTTTGCTGGCAAACAGACCACATCTAATTTGCTGACGTGGACAATGATCCTCATGGCAATGCACCCACAATGGCAGATACAGGCACGTGATGAGGTACTAAGGGTGTGTGGAGCACGTGACGTACCCTCCAAAGATGATGTTACAAAGCTCAAAACGGTATGCTTTATTATATGTATTCATATTAGGACAAAATATTATGTCTCCTTTTTTTTATTTTTTGTTAAAATTATATGATATATTTAGTAAAAATAATTATTTAGTTGTTGTCTGATCGATGTGCAGTTGAGTATGATTATCAACGAATCCTTACGGTTATATCCACCGACAGTGGCAACTATTCGACAAGCGAAAGCTGATGTGGAGTTTGGTGGTTACATGATTCCACGTGGCACTGAGCTATTGATTCCAATTTTGGCTGTTCATCATGATCAAACGATATGGGGCAATGATGTGAACGAGTTCAATCCAGGACGATTTGCAGAAGGTGTGGCAAAGGCAGCCAATCATCGGGTTGGATTCATTCCATTTGGGCTTGGAGCTCGGACATGTATAGGCCAAAACTTGGCTCTATTGCAAGCAAAATTAGCTCTCGCACTCATTCTTCAAAAGTTCTCTTTTCGATTGGGTCCCTCTTATCAACACTCACCAGCAGTTCAGATGTTACTTTATCCACGATATGGTGCACCTATTATCTTCCAGAAGTTATCCACTTCATTGCTCCATCAAGATCAACGGTCATGATCATGCCACATTGAAAATATCGTCCTACCTAGTGAAATGTCCAAACTACCCTCGAACCCTTTTGACATATTTTGCAACAAATGCATCCCAAACTAACCTCCCTTCAAGCCTTTTGGCTTCTTTTTTTTCCCTAAAAAAGATTGCCCTAACCTTCTTCATTGTAACTCTATTGGCATGTAAACTTGTGTTTTTGGCTTAGGAATGTAGAGAGACTAACAACTTAGGGTAAATGAAGATCCCTTGTGTACCTCCTTCTCTCGTTTCTCTCTCGTGTGTATGTAATGTATATTCTTTTCATCTATTTCTACGCTTCTTTTTGTATATGATCGTGAACTTGTTTCTCGCTTAATCAAGTGCCTAACCCGAGTAAAGTTACTTTCGGTGGATAAATATGAGAGAGGAACGAGTGTCAGTGAGGACGTTAGGCCCCAAAAGGAGGCAGATTGTGAGAACGAAACATTCTTTATAAGGGCGTGGAAACCTCTCCTTAGCAAATCCGTTTTGTAAATCTTGAGGGAAAGTCCAAAAAAGACAATATGTACTGTTACAATTACCATTTCAAATATCGAAAACTGATCTTGTGATGAACTATCACACCAAAATGTTTGGCATTACCAATGCAAAGATGTGAGGTTGCTTATTTTGAAGGTTGAGAATTGAATAATTAAGAATTGAGAAACCCCATGAAAGAAAAAGAGAGTTTAAAAGCAAAGGAATTGTTGATGATTGGGTGTTGGTTTGGGCAAGCACAAGAGAACCCTTCCATGATCCACAAATGAAGGCCAAGCTCTCATTTCAATGCCTTCACCAATAAGGATTAAAGAAACAAAAGATAGGGACTTTGGGAAATGGGTATCAATTTTCTTTTGGTGATATCTACTTTCCACATCCTTGTGTTCCCAATTTCTCACCAAAATTCTACAATCTCCAATGATAATACTATAAAAGCACTTTGCTTTCTTGTGCTTTTCTACTTTTTGTCACCATATCAAGAGGCATTGTTGGTTGTTTTTCTAAAAAATTCAAACTTTTTCTTTTCAAATTGCGGCTTCTGAGAATAGGTTTAAGAAAAGGGTTAATCAAACGTTTTTAATAAAAGAAAAAACCCGAAACAAAACGAGCTTTTAAAGTGTGACGTTTGAATAAATGAGTAAATGAATGAAATGAGATCATATTCGAATCATAATGATCATGACGATACACCAACGTGACACATCTTCTATGAGAATCTCATTTTGAAGTAACTTTACGTGGGTAATGACAAATTTTGTTAAAATGACTCGTGTTTGTTGGTCAGAATAATCTACAAACTTTTGAGATATTCTATAGTATCTTGAAGAAAAAAGCTCTAATCTTTAAGCTTGTTTTTTATACTCGAACTCAAATGTGTGCTTACTAATTTAATTTTGGTTGAAGGAATCAATAGCATGTGAGTCTTAATTATGGCTCTAATTATTTTCATTCTCTCTAAACAATTCTTATTATTCTCTCTCAAAATATTATTCTTCCTTATCACATCACTATACTCATTTTGAAATTTGAGCTAAAAGAGAAACCAAAACCATTATTATCACATGCAAAGTGATTTGGATAATAATAATTCCCATGTAGGATGATATTATCGAGTAATTAATATCATTTTTTTTTTGTGCACGAACGAACTAACACCATATAGTCATTACTTATATTAACAACAAACATTTTCTTTTTCGGTAGCTCAATCATAAGAATTTCAACTGTATTAGTTTGTGGGCGGTGATCATATCTAAATTATGAAATTATGGTTAAGAAAGAGTTTTAATATCTACTAGAGACGTCTTCTTTTCCGATGATCCAACATAAGAACTTCAAAGTTAATCGTGTTTGGTTCGGAGCGATCTAGGTTCCCTGTTCGGGATTATGGGTATAGTCTTCACTCTTAGAAGGAATTCAAGACAAATAGGTAGCGTGATCATGTCGTAGAGGAATGTAAAGGTGATCCGGGGACGGAATTAATAAATTAACTATAAAATTGATGTAGTTTGATTTGATTTTAATTGATTATTAGAAGGCTTCTCCATGACTCATGGGTTTGTGTAAGTTGGCATGCTTCCACATTAATATCAAAGCCTTTGTCTCCTCCACCTGCACTACAAGACAAGATCAACATTCTAATATTCCTTATTTTAATTTAGTCTTGAAAGCAAAGGAGATGAGCTGGTTGATGCCTGGCCTTCATTACACCAAAGACACCTTCATTTACTTCAAATTAATGCAAATCTCACTCATTATATTATAAACAATAAGGCTTTTTTTTTTTTTTTTTTTTTGGGAATTTTTTATGTTATGAGCTCAAAATTCTTGGCTTTGTTACTCGATAATGTTTTGAAATGGAGACGATGAGTAGGTTCGTGCGATTGTTACTCGATTTCTTATTTGTACCATCCGAACACATAACTATTTCATTTGTTGATTTTGATCTCAATGGAACTATGTCGATAAAATTTATTTTTCATTTTGATAATTGCAAAGGTAGAAGATCGAGCTATTGACGTTTGGAATAATAACGGATGTTTTATAGGTGAAAATAGTGTTTACTAGCTTTGTTTTTTAAATAAGATCATCAACCGGAAGTACCCAACCCAAACTATAAATGTTGAACTGTGGTTAGATTTTTTTTTTTTTTTTTTTCCGACTTGGGTTGGATTGTATTTGTTTTAAACAAAAAATTCGAGTCAGTTTGGATGTATTGTGATTTGTGAATGTTTGATATTTGAGTTTTATGAAATTTTAGCTATTAATGCAACGTGTAGCAAAGATAATTAGGTTTTTTTAAAAATAACTAACAAAAAAAAAAAAAAACAACTCAACTCCGCTCGACTAGTTGGATTGGATGGTCAACTCTATTCAGGATTGTTCGGGTCAATAACAATTTCATGTCGGTTCAAAAGATTTTTCCAACCAAACCTAACCCGTGTACGCCCGTACATAAAACCGTCACTTTCAACAATATTATCTTTAATTAACCCTTATTATTTCATTCACAATAATGCACCTACATTTAAAACAATCAAAGTAAGATTGTATATAATATAATTGTACAATTTCTTTTCCCCATTTTCTCATAACAAAATCACTTAATTTAATATCAAAAATTAATGTCAATTTTCATATTAGATTAAGATTTAGCTCTACTCAATTTCAATAAATCCTAAATACAATAACTAAATTTAAATATTTGAAATGATAAAGACTAAAATAAAACGATAATTAAACTACTGGGACCAACGGTAAAAAAGCAAGACACCCATATTTAAGACGATAACATTACAGCTCAAGTCCATCGCTAGTAGATTGTCCACTTTGATATGTTACGTATCGCCGTCAATCTCATGATTTTGAAACGCGTTTTGAGATCCCACATTAGTTGAAGAGAGCAACAAAACACTCCTTATAAGGATGTGGAAATCTTTTCCTAATAGATGCATTTCAAAATTGTGAGGTTGACGGCAATACGTAACGAACCAAGGTACACAATATTTACAAGTAATGAGCTTAAACTGTTACAAAGAATGAGCTTAAACTGTTACAAAGACGATCAAGACAATTCATTTCACTCGAACATCAACAAGATGGTCATATTTGTAGAACAAAGCCACTGAAATGAAGAACATATACAATTGAATAAAACAGAGCTTCGTTCCCTGTGTGTGTGTGTGGGAGGCAAAACCACATGGGAATAGCAATCATGAAGAGGTGCAAACGAGACAACAAGAGAGGATTTCGTGGAGCCACATAAATGCACTGCAAAACTTAGAGCTCTGTTTGTTAACTGGATGACAATTCCACCTGCTTAAGCCTACAGCTATGCCTCTTCCCTGTTTCTAAACAGACCCATTTTCCAGCCACAATCACTTTTTTCCCTCTCAATAAATATGAAATGATGTGATTTAACATGAACACACTAAACTCCCATGTGCCAATCATATCTCATTTACCCCTTCTAACTTTCATCAATACAATCATTAACTATTTACACTTCACATACCAATTAGAGAAGGAGGCTTTTACCTTCATTTGCCTCTCTTGGTCCAGTAAAAATCAAAAGAAACAGTTTAAATGTAAGATCCCACATCGGTTAGAGAGGAGAACGAAGCATTCTTCGTACGGGTGTGGAAACCTTTCCGTAGTAAATGCGTTTTAAAAACATTGAGGGGAAGCCCAAAAAGGAAAGTCCAAAGAAGACAATATCTACTAGCGGTGGGCTTAGGTCGTTACAAATGGTATCAGAGTCAAACACCAGGTCATGTGCCAACGAGGAAGCTGTACCCCGAAGGGAGGTGGATTGTGAGATCCCACATCGGTAGAAGAGGGAAACGAAACAATAACAAGTGCTAACGAGGACACTGGGCCCCGGAGGGAGTGTATTGTGAGATCTCACATCAGTTGAGAGGGGAACAAAACATTCTTTATAAGAGTATAGAAACCTCTCCCTCGCAGACACGTTTTAAAAACTTCGAAGGAAACTCCTTCACGCAATGGGATTAACTGTACCATTAATGGAGAAGCATTTATCATTGAGGTTGAAGAAGCTTCACACTAAAAAGCTGTTTTTGAAGAAGAGGACACAAGAAATGAAACAACAAAAGCTTTGGAGTTCAAAAGTATGACTTTGTTATAGACTTGACTGTAAGATAAGACTGTTGCAAACAAAGCATTGATTAGACTTGACCTGCTGCTCCAACAAAACATAGTGGGCGTTTTTACTATCTTGTTGGACGATTAGGCATTATGGTTTTTCATATTCAATATCACACATCCCTCAAATGTCACCTACTTCAAACATTAAATGTTTCATAAGGCTTCTATACCATCAAATAAATGTTTTTTTTTTTTTTTTATAGGTTTAGATATCCTTTTGGTCTTTTCTTTTCATTCCTTATCCCTAAAACTTCTAGAATTTTGATTTCAGTCCTTAAACCTTATCTATTTTCCATTTTAACCATTCATTTCCGTCCTTTGGTCTTGCACATTCAGTCATTTCCTTTGGTCTTGCACATTCAGTCATTTCCTTAAATTTTTTATGACATAACTAACTAGCTTGTGAGATCCCATATTGATTGAAGAAAGAAACGAGTGTTGGCGAGGACACTGGGATCCGAAAGGGGTGGATTGTGAGATCACACGTCGGTTGGAGAGGGGAACGAAACATTCTTTATAAGGGTGTGGAAACCTCTCTCTAGTAGACGCGTTTTAAAACCTTGAGGGGAAGCCCGAAAGAAAAAGTCTAAAAAGGACAATATCTACTAGTGGTGAACTTGGGTCGTTACATAGATTCATGGAATGGACTAGAGGTCAAGTTTCATGATAAGGACTAAAGTAGCTCCAAAAGAATAAAAATGGAAGTGAATCAAAATTTTAAATATGCAGAAACAAAAGCCAAAAGAGAGAGAAGAAGAAGGTATAAACAAATTTAAGTGAATTGTACTTACAACTCACTTCTAATGCTTCTGCTAATTCCTTTAAAGTAGGCAAGTTCAGCTCAGGAGTCAGTCTAAGGAAATGGAGATTAATTAAGAAAGTATAACAAATAAGTTAATGATGAGATGAGGTTTGTTTGAATTCAAATATTCAAAATAAGCATGATAGTTACAGAGCAAGACCTCACTCTTGTGCATCTGAAAGCAATTGAAGAGCACGAGGGGGAAATCCACTGTAATAGCCCAAACCAATCCACCGTTAGCAGATATTGTCCTCTTTAGGCTTTTCCTTCCGAGCTTCCTCTCAAGGTTTTTAAAACGTGTCTGCTAGGGAGAGGTTTCCACACCCTATAAGAAATGTTTCGTTCCTCTCTCCAACCGATGTGGGATCTCACAATCCACCCCCCTTAGGGCCAATGTCCTCGCTGACACACCGCCCAGTGACTGGCTTTGATTTCATTTGTAAAAGTCTAAACCCACCGCGAGTAGATATTGTCCTCTTTGGGCTTTCTCTTTTAGACTTCCCCTCAAGGTTTTTAAAATGCGTCTGCTAAAGAGAGGTTTCCACACCCTTATAAGGAATGCTTCATTCCCCTTTCCAACCGATGTGAGATCTCATAGTAGACGCGTTTTAAAACCTTGAGGGGAAGCCCAAAGAGGACAATTCTGCTAGTGGTGGCCTTGGGTTGTTACAAATGGTATCAGAACCAGACATCGGGCACTGTGTCAGCTTGGGCCCCCAAGAGGGTAGATTGTGAGATCCCACGTCAGTTGGAGATGGGAACAAAACATTCCTTATAAGAGGGTGGAAATCTCTCCCTCGTAGACGCATTTTAAAACCGTGAGGCTGACAGTGATACATAACGGAACAAAGCGGACAATATCTGCTAGTGATGGGCTAGCTTTGAGACAAGTTCTACACGGGCTTTAATGCCGAGCTGGAACTATACACATCTCTAGTTTGATATATCTGCAGGATGTACATAAGAACACTATCAAGCCTTCTCAAATTAACCTTCTTTTTACTCTAATGGAAATAACATAAACATGCAATGGATAAGGAGGAATAAACAGAATCCGTAAATTCTACTTTATGTACCCAAATCATGTACCCTATGCCGGGTTGTCTCATCATTATTGAATTCTGCACTATACAAATTTACTTAGTTGGAAAACTCACTCTTCCGGAGCAGCTGACTTTGTAGTCAGCATGTTCATCGAACAGAAACAGATCTGTCATTGTAATGACAACTTTTTAATTTAATACCATGAAGAATCATCGTAATTGAGACCTTAAATTGATAGCTCCATAACCAGTGGTGTACTTATAAAGAAGGTTTATAAGGGCATGGAAACCTCTCCCTAGCAGATGCGTTTTATAACCTTGAGGTAAAACCCAGAAAGGAAAGTCCAAAGAGGACAACATCAGATAGTAGTGGGCTTGGGCTGTTACATATGGTATCAGAGCCAAACACCGGGCGAAATGCCAGCGAGGAGGTTGATCCCCGAAGGGGGGTGGACACGAGGTGGTGTGCCAGCAAGGACACTGGGTTTCGAAGGGGAGGTGGATTGGGGGGTCCCACATCAATTGAAGAAGGGAACGAGCGTCAACGAGGACGCTGGCTCCAAAGGGGGGTAGATTGTAAGATCCCACACCAGTTGGAGAGGAGAACGAAACATTTTTTATAAGGGTGCGGAAACCTCTCCTTAACAGACGCGTTTTAAAACCTTGAAGGGAAGTCCAGAAGAGAAAGCCCCAAGAGGACAATATCTACTAGCGGTGGGATTAAGCTTGCAAAATACCTGAGGAGAGGATGTTATCATAACATATACCTAAAAGTTGTCAGTTTCTTTCTCCTTCTTTAGTGTGATGTTCCTTGAAGATGATTGCCCGAATCATTATGTATATACATAAACTGATGCTACATCAGGAAGAGGTATAATCCAGTGAAAATTGCAGACAAGCATATAACGAAGTAAAATGATAACAGACAAGCATTTCAAAAGTTTACCTTATCTAGCAGGTAGCTCGGTCCCTTTCCAGGCACAATCAAACGCCTCGACTCATAATACTGTTCATGAAGCCCTTACCAAAACTATTGACAGTAGGCAATGTCAAGAGGGTCAGTGAAACATTGATATCTGTAGATCCAAGAAACCAAGCATGTAAAGAGTTTTGATACCTACAAAAGATGTACAGAATATTGTGTTTTTCTGCTGAAAACAATGCATCTTCACAAGAAACAAATGCATCAGAAATTTCTCAGAGTTCCAACAACAAGAAGAACACAACACTTTCAGGAGCTAAGATAAATTCAAATTCAATAAAGTTGTTTGTACACTATAAAATTATACCCCTACCTATTGTAAGGAAGAAAAAAAAGAAGAACATTCTCATATTGCTTTTTACAATTAGAGGGAACCCTTCACAAGAATCAATATTGCATTCTACAGATAAAAAAATTTAAAACTTGAAGAGGAGAAATGCATTTTACTTGTCATCTACTTGAAATGCTTGTGGAAACTAAATTTTTTATTTCCATCAAATGCTCGTCATTTGATATATGGAGAGACAGACGAAGATCAGTAAGCAATAATTCTTTTTCCCAACTTAAAGGACCCGAAGCATATAACGCCTCCATCGTGCATCGATAGGCATGTAACTCTAAGCCATGGATTTTAGCTTCCAATGGCTTGTCTCTGGATAGAAGAAGATTGCCTGTTTCATTTCCCAAATGACAAAAGGATTCAGCATCACTTGACGAACCATCTGTATCTTCGTTGCGGCCAATAGTAACACGACAAGGTAACCCATGGCCGTTACTGTTGGAAATACTGCAACTTCCAACCGAGCATGTAGCTCTATCAGCATCGTTTAGTTCGAAATTTTCTTCAAAAGAATGGTAAGCCACACCCATTTGTTTCTTCCTATCGCCATTCGTTTCAGAAACGTTGGTTCTATCAAAAGAAGCACCTCCAAGTTGTTCCCCCAGCATACCTCTTTGGATAACAAGTGACTTTACGTGCTCATGCAACATGGATGGATTTCCAGCAACCGATCTATGATACCTTTGCTTTTTCTTCAACACTCTACATTTCAAGCCAGCTCTACCCATTGTTTCGGTTTGAGAATACTCGTAGTTCGATCCCCTTTTCCAGGTTTCTAAGTTGGGAACATTTTGGCATTTCTGAATTTGGGAGCTCAGACCATAAAATCTAGTGCTTGCCTTCTCATCTTCTTTGCTATCATCACCATGATTGCCAGACCTCTGCATGCACAAAACAACATTAGAAAAAGACTGAGATGAAATAGCTTGAAGGAGACAAATAAATATTGCTTTTAATCCCCCTCTCATAATAGACACTTTCAACCTTCCAGTCAAACGACATTGATATACATGCTTCCATTTACAAAAATTTAAAAATTCAAAGACAAAACTAAAGATCATTCTCAAACCATAAAAAGGGAGAAGCTACATGTAACAGCCCAAGCCCACCGCTAGCAGATATTGTCCTCTTTGAGCTTTCCCTCAAGGTTTTTAAAACGTGTTTGCTAGGGAGAGGTTTCCACATCCTTATAAAAAATGTTTCGTTCTCCTCCCCAACCGATGTGTGATCTCATCCCCTCAAGGTTTTTAAAACGCATCTGCTAGGGAGAGGTTTCCACACCCTTATACAGAAGGTTTCATTCCCCTCTCCAACCGATGTGAGATGTCACACTACACTTCACTACACTAAATACTACCGAGCTTTTACTGAAACAAAACTTAGGCACTAGCTAATGGACTTATATGTTCATCAGCGGCAAAGCAGGAAAACTGAAACTGAAAAGTAAAACCAAGATAATGTAAAATAAATTCTAGCCTCTGAAATTTTACACTTAATATTTCAACAAAAATAGCTACAAGTGAAAAGTAATCAAGGAAATACTACCTACCTTGCGCATCAAAACCCGTTCATCATCTTGCCAAGATCTTCTTGCCCGAATGTCGAATTTGCTGACCTTAAATTCACCAGAAGATCCAAGTAACCTAACCAAATAGTTGTTCTTCCCCAAAACCTCAGTAACTGTAGCCATTTTCCAAGAACGTTCATTAAATACCTCCACGACGTCGCCAGGAATCCAATTCTCTAACACCTCATGAGAAGCTGGACAAGGCCGAATTGCCTTACGCGACAATCGCTCCACAACAGTTTGATTTCTACCACCCTCAAATTTGTCATATCTAACAGTATAATAGTGACCACTTCCAGACATAATCTCAGCAGAACGCCACGAGCCTGAAGGCAACTCGTTTTTGCTTAGCACTTCAACTTTACTGCCCTTCCTGAATCTCATATTTTCTGGTACTATCTGTTTATTTCAAGCAGAAACAGTAAAAACTTGAGAATTACAACACAAAGTGCTGTTTAAATGAAACTAAAATAAGGAAATAATCAGAAGTACCCAACGAACAATATGAAAAACACTTTCAGTATGCAACAAAATTACTCAAAAGGATCGAAGGACATAAAAACAGATTTTCTGAAGCTCTTCTGAATGTATATAACCAATTGAACAGATCCCATATCAAAAAAAAGAAATAAAGGGAACGCTAGGCGATATTAAAACTGAAATCATGAACGTTTGAATGAACAATCGTCTCTCAAATCTGGATTGCTAAGCGAGATTACAACAATAAAATAGGAAATCATTTGGTATTTTCTTCTTCAATCGCTTGTTCATCAACTAACCAGACAATCAAGCAAAAGTATCTCCATCACTAGAATCGGACCATAACGACTTCGAAATCGCATTCATACGATGTTCGGTTGCTAAGAAAATGCTGGAACGGAAACGAAAATATAATCGCAAAATCATAAACTCGACATTCAAATAGACTCGATAGAACTAAAAGTAGCATAGTTTCAGCTTTCAATTTCAAAATGTCTCTAGTACAAACAGAAACAATCAACAAACATATCCGAAACCAAAATTTTCTCAACGATTGTTCTGTTTTCCGAGCAACCAAACAGCAAGTCGGAAAATCAAAATTGAAACAAGAAGAAAAAAAAGTAGAGTTCGATGAACAAAGAAACGAAAACTAAATTGTAAAAGGTAACAAAAATCAAGGATCATTGCAATTATGATCTGCGGGGTAAAAAGAAGAACACGGATTGAACCCAGAAAATAATGGAAATCGAAGAAGCGAAGAGGAAGAGAATTCACTGACCTTGGGATTTGAGAGAAATTTGGTATCACAAGAATTCTTCACTGCTTCTGTAATTTGCCTCTGGCTTCGTTAATTTTGTTTATATTTGACATTCAAGGGTGAGATTGAAAATCTTTTTTTCTTTTTTCCATTTTTTTTTTTTTTTTTTGTTGGATTCTTCAAAAACCCATTAAATCTTTGTTTTAAAATCGATCAATAAATTTCCCGAGAAGAAAAAAGAAAAAATGGAGCTAACGACGAATAATTAAAATTTATTTTACGGTTTGAAGTTGCCAAGGTCCCAAGAATAGCTTGCTTTCATGGGCTTTCACTGTTCTCTCATTGTACGCTTATGTTCCCACGCTCAAAAATATGATTTTCAAAAATTAAAAAAAAAAAAAAAAAAAAAAAAATAGAATATTTCTTAACTTTCTAAATAAAAACAAAAATTATAAACTAACCTAATCGAAATCAATTAATAATGTCGGAGCTAACGACGTGCGAGATTACAGTCACTCGTAACATAAGGATTAAGACATTTATGCGTAGTATCTGTCAGCTTCACTGTAAGTGGTTTCGTGTCACTGTTATACTTGTCCTAGTCGTGTTGTTTATGACCACATGTCATATGTTCTAGTTATGTTTGTCTAGGACGTGTTGTCCAACGCTGCATCCCCGTTTCAAACCCCTTTTACATGCTTTCTTCTTAGACATTTATGCGTAGTATCTATCAGCTTCACTGTAAGTGGTTTCGTGTCACTGTTATACTTGTTCAAGCCGTGTTAACTATGACCATATGTCAGATGTTCTAGTTATGTTTGTCTAGGACGTGTTGTCCAATGCTGCATTCTCGTTCCAAACCCCTTTTACATGCTTTCTTCTTAGATACAGAATGTATGACTGTTCACCAAAATCATGTCTACGTCCGTTAAGGCTAAAATGTCCCAAAATATGACTAATTGTCACTTTTTCTGCCCGAGTAATATCCTATCAAAGTTATTGTTGCCTAATCGCCTTCAGCTTATAACATTTTTTTTTTTTCAAATTGTTTTCAACGTGTTTTCTCGAAACATTTCTCTCAAACGTGAATCGAGACTCAAGCATATGTCGACGTTGTCTGCGAAGTTTAAATTTCTCACGACTAACTTGTTCGTTGAGTTAGAACAAATGTCGCACAATTACTGTCTCGTTGCCACAAAAATGCAATTGTGGCACTTTGCTTCTCCGATTGAGCTCAAACGAAAGAATTTTTTTTTAAGAAACAAAATTTTTAAATAAATTATTATTATTTTGAGAGAATATGATAATTAAAAAAAAAATAGGTCAATTATATGAATAGAAAATCGAACCATCAATTTTTAAGATAATAACTGATGTTTTATTGACGGAGCTAAAAAAAAATAAAACATGCATACAACCTAGGAAATTCCAACAACTTTATTAGACAATAAAAAAATTCCAATAAAAAGAAAAAAACAAAACAAATTCTAAATATAAATAAATAAAGTTGTAAATAAAAAAGGTAAAGTTTTTAAAAAATGGAAATAGAGTTAACGTTGACCAAACTTTATGAGGAGACTAAAAAGTCAAAGCATCCTTACTTTGAAAATCGACGTGGCAAACAAGCAAATGAATAATGGATTATTTGACCACAAAATTACTATTAAATATCTTTACCTATAATAACTATAATAAAAATTCGTTTTAATTAATTAAATAATTACGAAACACTAAAAAATATTATTTTAAAATTTAAAATTATTATAAAAATTATCATTTAAAATAATTATGTTGGGTAAAAATCATTTTTAAGGAAAAATAATTTTTTTTTACAGATAAATATATAATTTTTTTATATAGAAAAAACTAGAGTCAACTTTAAAAATATTTCACTTTTAAATAAAAGAATTATTTCTTTTAATCAAATTTCTACGCTAATTATTATTTCTTAACCTTTTTTTTACTCAAAAAAAGAAAAAAATCATCAATTTTAACATTTTTACTTAAAATAAATAAATTTTGATTTTCACTTTGATAATATAACGTAAGAATAGGTTTAATACGTCACTGAATTTCATAAAATTTGATGTTGTAAAACAACGTTTCGGTTGAACGGACATATAATTTCAAAATTTTAGCTATCGATAATAATATATATCGGCTTCGACCTGATCCGCTAACCATCGTGTAGCTTATTCTACAATGGTTGAAGCAAAATGAAGGTTGAAGCAAGGAAATTTCCAAAGTACAAGAAAGCATCTTCATCTTGGAAGTTTACACAACACTTCATCATGCCCTTTCAGCTTTACTTTCTTCTAAATGTCCCATCAATCTCCATTTCTTGCTTGCTCCGGACGGGTTTTTTTTATGAGTTCCCACGTTGGTTAGAGAGAGGATGAGTGTCAACAAGGACGTTGGGCCTCGAAAGGGAGCGGTTTATGAAATCCCACGTCGGTTAGAAAAGGAATAAAACATTTTTTATAAGAATGTGGAAATCTCTCTAAGAAACGCGTTTTAAAAACCTTGAGAAAAAGTCCTATAGGTGGCCTGAAATGAAAATTCGAGTCTTCACTCTGTTCTAAGTCAACACTACACCATTCCGGGTCAAACAAACACTATTAATAATAATTTAATCTCTAAGCTTTTATTTATAACAATTTTTTCTCCGGAAGTTTAAACAACTTAGTCGTTATGCATTACAACCCGATCGAAAAAATATGATAGGGATCAAATTCGTTTATAAACTATTAAGACAATCTTGTCTCTCCCTGCAAATTGTGTCTCTGATCCTTCTATAAACTGCTGGGAAGTTCATACGAACAAGAGTTTCTTGAACCAAATGGCTACAAGCTGGACAAAGAACTTCTACCTTTCAGTTCCGATCCTTCATTATAGACCCATGAAGAGATGAGATGATGAGCGATTGCGAACGGCCCCGGAACGAACATCGGAGCGAGTTCGCCACTTTCGACATTAAAATCCGAAGATAAGCTCTGTTGTCTCTCAACTCCTTTACACATTTGTTCGATCTTTGCCGCTGCTGTTCTTTGAGCCTTCTCGTATTCTGCAAACGTCAAAGCGTTCCTCACGTCTTCTCTACCGTGCCATTGAGCGTCTGAATCAAGCTCGAGAAACGTTAAATTTCGATACTTAATGGACCATAAATAAGGGACTTGACGATGTGGGAGAAAGTTCTACATACCTTCTAACTCTCCCTTGTCCACATTTATATCAAAGGATTTTGCATACGCAAAGAAACCAACCATCAGCTGACATGGCATATTATTTGGTCCAACTGAGATCGAGGTACATGAACGAACCAATAAATAAAGAGTAAGACATGAAGTTCGACGAACGGATAAAATCAGTATCGAAAGCATCAAAGTAACAAAGAACTTAAAGAGAGTAACGAGCGTAACTAAGTAACCCAAAATCTTGATATGTTATGGTGCGTTTAATCATATCATTAGTTTAACCCTCGCCTCACTCGTTGGCTTGAAAGTTTGTAGAAGTCCGGGGTGGAAATGACATTACATGGGTTCGATCATAGGACCTACTAGTCCGACACCATGTTAAATCATTGATCGACCCAAACACCCACGAGTACCCCCACAACATTGTTGTCTTACTGTAAGGCCCAAGCCCACCGCTACTAGATATTGTCATCTTTGGGCTTTCCCTCTTGGGCTTCCCCTCAAGGTTTTAAAACGCGTCTACTAGGGAGAGGTTTCCACACCCTTATAAAGAATGCTTCGTTCTCCTCTCCAACTAATGTGGGATCTCACAATTCACCTCCGTTTGAGGTCCAGAGTCCTTGCTGGCACTCGTTCCTACCAGGACAGGCTAACTACAAAATTCCTCTCGGTGTTGAAAGAATGGCCTCCTAGGAGTTTCCAATAATCATGAAAGTACCAAGTACTGATATCATGGATACGTAATGAAATAAAAAGGCAGAACGTAGAACGGAATCACGCTCTATAAGACAACAATGTGTTGAACTCCACAACAAAGAAAGGGGGAAAGCTTGCTTGAATAGCGCAGATTTTGTTCCAATCGATTAAACTAATTATTGTAGAGTTTCTCGGGAAGCACCAGAAAGAATGTTTTACAGTTTCATGAACAGATTTTGACTCTACTTCAACCTCGTGAGAAGTGATTGTACTAGTAGCAAAAGAGATCTCAGTCGTTAAAGCATGAATACATGATATGACGAAAAAAGCGAGCAGAGCAACATAAAGGGAAAACAAAGTTTCGTAAGTTGTACCAGGCCAAGGCTGAGAGCTATGGTAGACAACTTCCCCTACTTCAATGCCCGTCTCCTCCCATGTTTCTCTTCTTACTGCCTCTTCTAAGCTTTCTCCCGGCTTGAACCCGAAACAACGGAATCAAACGATTAATGTTAACTACCATAAGATGTATGTTCTATACAATTGTTCGATGATTAATCAGTAACGTACCTCTATAAAACCAGCTAGGCAACTCCACATTCGTGGAACGAATCTTGATTGTTTGCTCAAGAGCGCACGATCTTTTTCTCGATCAATGACTAGCATAATGACTACCTGTCATAGACCATCGACGATTAGAGATATTAAACGTCGAGCTCAAAGTATCTATCGTTTGATAAACGCTTTGAGAGGTGGTCGGAGTAAGTGTAACAATAATCTTACTGGATCAACACGGGGGTAAACCCTCTTCTTGCAGGAGGGATTAGAGCATTGCTTCCGTTTCCCTGCTTCCACGGGTACTGTTCTTCCTCCACAGTGTCCACAAAATTTTGATACTCCGTGCCATTCTAGCAATGCCCTGGCCTGGTTGAAGCTAAAATAAATTAGCCATGTAAAAGAGGGTAAAAGAACAAGAAGAAATCAAGCAAGTTCCCAAATTCTAGAGGATATTGTCCTCTTTGGGTTTTCCCTTTCGGGCTTCCCCAAAAAGTTTTTAAAACTTTTTGCTCGGGAAAGGTTTTCACACCCAATGTTTTGTTCTCCTCCCCAACCGAAGTGGGATCTCACAATCCGCCCCCCTTCAAGGCCTAGCGTTTTCGCTGGCACTTGTTCCCTTCTTCAATCGATGGGGGACTCCCCGATCCACCCCCCTTCGAGGCCCAGCATCCTTGCTGGCTTCAGAGCCTAGCGTCTTCGCTGGCACTTATTCCTTTCTTCAACGGATGTGGGACTCCCCAATCCACCACCTTCGGGGCCTAGCGTACTTGCTGACACTCGTTCCCTTCTCCAATCGATGTGGGACACCCCCAATCCACCCCCCTTCGGGGCCTAGCGTCCTTGTTGGCATACCGCCTCGTGTCCACCCCCTTTAGGGGATCAGCCTCCTCACTGGCACATCGCTCAGTGTCTGGCTCTGATGCCATTTGTAATGGCCCAAGCCCCCCACTAGATATTGTCCTCTTTGGACTTTTCCTTTCGAACTTCCTCTCAAAGTTTTTAAAACGCGTTTGCTAGGGAGAGGTTTTCACACCCTTATAAAGAACATTTTGTTCTCCTCCCCAACAGATGTGGGATCACACATTCACTCAACCAATTGTTAAAACTTTCACATTATCAAAATCAACACTAGCTTAATCATACCTAAGACTAATGTAAAAAAGTTGCTGCCACTAATTCTCAACATTTCCATCACGAATTCATTCACACATCACTCAGTTAAAGAAAACTAAGTCTATAAATACACACAAAGAGTTGAAGTAGATTCATATGAAACTAAAACAGCATCAATACAGAGATAACAAGTGAAAACCACAAGCACTCACATGACCAGCAATAGCCAATTCTCCCATGGCTCGAGCATCCGCCCAATCTGCAGCCACCATGAGAGTTCTAACCTCCACAAAGCAGAGTAGCCTGCTCGCGAATTCAGGAACCAAACCCTCCTCGCTCGACACATCAATAGCCCAATAAACAGTGTTCTCATCATCCAAACAACCCAGATAGACGAATAAATCCCCAGTCAATTCAGCCGTCGAATTGGCAAACAGGGCCTTGAAATCAGCCAAACCAAGCCAACCCAGATGCCAGCTCGGGGCGGCACCATTAGGTCGCGCACTGGAGGTGGCCAACGGCCGGCCCTTTCTGAAGGGCAAGACCTTGAAATTGATGGAAGAAGGTAACTGGGTGTTGTCCAGAAGTTGGGAATTGAGGGATTGGAGAGCTGAAGAAGGCGAAAATGGGTCTTCTGGTTTTGGGGTTTTCAACTTGATGGGGTTGCCGGCGAAGGCATGAGACTGTAAATTAAGGGACATGGTAGGGATTGAGGGGGAGGTAGAGAGTGATGGTGATGTTGGATTGAAGGGATGGTGGGAATCGAAGGATTTGTTGAAGTTACTGTGCAGAGGAGCTGTGGAGATGAGAGGAGAAAATGAAATTGATCTCATTTGTTTGGATCGCAACTTTCCTCCATGGGATTGGGAAGCACGCACAGAGAGAGCGCGCCAAGGGTTTGTTGGTCCCACTGGTACCACGTGTCACGGTTCCTTTATTTTTTTTTATTTTTTTAATGAGTTTCTAATTTCTTTTAATAAAAAAGATTAAAATTCTCAAAATAAATAAATAAATAAATTTCATTAGGTCTTAAGAGTTTTTTATCATAAAATTTTAAAATGTCATGCAACAAAGATTCATAATCGGGTCTATCACTTGCACATGTATGTTCAATTGTCTGCTGCTCTATGTTAGGCTAAGTCATCCAACTCGACTTTGGTCTCTCACTCGCATCTCATCTTGATTTCCAATCGACATGTCTCATATCTTTGATGTCATCCCAAGTCTCGAGGTGTCGTCCGTCATCGCAACTCACACAGTTATGTCCACCGAGGATGGACACACATGTCACTCATCTCGTTGGGACATCTTGAGCATCCATCAATTCGAGTCTATCGTGGCATTGGCCCTTCCGTGCCCATGTCATGTCATTTACGAATACCATACCGAATAGCGGATATATAATTCAACCTCCAACAAGCAGACTCGAATGCAATATCAACATATCCGTGTCGTCTGGTATTATCCTTAAAAAACTCATTTCAAAAGAAGTCACTTGAGACACTCATATCGAAACGCTCACCCTCACTGTGACACACGCATGTATCACAGAGTAGCTCGCTTAAGTTAAGTTTGAGAAATGATTCTAAATGATCCTTAAAAGGCTCCTTTAGTTTAAGAGAATGTCGCCGTTAAATAGTATAGTTAGCTCATTTGGCAAAATTTGTTAAAGATAAGAACTATGTATATGTTGGTACAACAAATGAGGTATGGTGATTGGAACCTCCAACCACGAGAAAAGGTCAACTATAACGAGCTATGCACATGTAGGTTGCCTCTTGGACAATTTGAATATATGTTCTAATTACATTCGTAAATGAGATTGAGTTTGAACGTAGAACGAATATGAAATAACAAAATAATTGAATAATAGAGAACCAACAATAAGATATACCTCACTCTCTTCTATTCCCAATGAATTCTCAGCAGAACCCTTTTTACTAATCAATTGAATCTCAGCAAACCACCTTCGAAACCAAACTACAATGAACTTCTTCAACTCGAACTAACTCAACCCTCCAACTGGCTCGTTGAGCTTGGAGATAGAGGCAAATCATCGAGCCAATCGGCATAAATCCGATTTATCTTCTTGGGTCCCTTCCATTTCAGCAAGGACTGCTTTGCTTGGCCCTCTGGCAGGGCGGAGGACGGAACACTCGCCGCCAAACTTGAAGGTGCTTCCATGGCCACAACGAGAGGCTTTACATTGAGGGCAGTATTAGATACCTCCCCTTCACGTCCAATGGATAGTTGTAACTCTGATTCATAAATAACAATAAGCATCTCAAAGTAGTATGCATAATGACAATGTCAAAAGCTTCACAGAGAACAGAACACAAATACTTAACAAATGATACAAACTAAACATGGTTTTGCTAACTATGAAGATAATTCAAGGCAGATCATCATTTTCAGTTCATCAAATAGCTACTCAGAACTCCATTCATTGAAGAGAGAGAGCTATGAATACCAGATTGGCCATGAGCAAAATGGCACTTTTCACCGAAGGGGCAATGGCCTGTAATCTCCCATTTGGTGCAAAGCTTCGTCTTCCAAAATGAAGGCCTAGAATTTCCATTAGCACGAAGAGCATCAGGAACAGAGCTAGAAGCTGCCTTGATAGGTTCAGGGTAACTAGAATCACTTCCATTGATCAATGGAGTTCCTGTGGTTCCAATGCTTATAGCTGAACTCTCCCTAAACCTCCCTGAATCATCTCTAAACTTAGCAGGATCTTCATGAAGAAAATTACACCTATCTCCATAAGGGCATTCCTCTCCATTATAGAACTTCCTACACAGCTTCATTTTCTGGATAATTTTCTGATCGTCATTCCAGTTGCTTACAGATTGATCATCCTCCCGTATACCAACAATTTCTTGCCAATTTGGAGGGGGTTGCCGCATGTCTTCAACACCATGCGCAAAGTTGCAACTAGCACCATTCCTACACAAACCAAGCTTAAATTTCGCACACATCCTTGTCTTAAAGAAGATGTTGTTTATTCCTTTATTCATCGGAGCATTTGGAGGCTGAACTCTGGAATTGGATGGTGGATTTGGATAAGGCATAGGACTAGATTGATTTTCTTCGAAAGTTCTAGCTCTTTTGAATGGAGGCTGCTGTACCTCAAATTGTGATTGTGGATCAAATAGATCGTTCCTAGGATACTGAGACCAGCAACCAGACGCATCGCCATTAGCACCATAAGAATGCAATGGCGGCGGTATAACAGAGCCTCGCATATCATTGAAACTCATCTTCTAAAATCAAATAAACCAATTCTCTTTAATCAATCAGAACAACGAATCAACAAAAATATCAATCTAACTATGTGATCAAACGCCAGAAGAACAATAAACTAGAGGATTCAATATCCAAAACTGAAAACAACGCCGAAAACAGCCAAAAGCGACGATTCTAACCAAAATTGAAATCCAATTCGCCAAAAAAAACAAAAGTGTGTTTGGAATAATAATCAAAACAGTTTGTAGAAACGCATATGCCGGCGGAATCGAGATCAATGGAAGAAGCAATCAAAACAATGGCGAAAGTGGAGGCCTTATAGTCATGTAATTACATAACAGGGAGAAAAAACAAACTAATCTAAGAATCAAAACCCTAGCCGCCAAGGAGAATCAAAAACCCTAATGAAATCAGAGATTGAGGAAGGCAAAAACCATGGAGTCTTCACAATCGCCACAAAGGAATGTAAGCGAAGTAGTCAAAAGAGAGAATATATTTAAAAAAAATTAACCTAAAGCCCTAAACCCTAATGCGCTAAACGATAGTTGATTTTACGGGGTCTTAATAAAAGAACTAACCGTGATGACATGGCACCAGATTTTCTGTGGGCCCCACTTACTTATTCTTCTTACACGTGTCACTCTTTTTCTTAAATTACAGATTTTTATTTTATTTTATATTTGAAATTATCAAATTTTTTTTTTTTTTTTTTTTTTTAAAAGTAAATGTTATATTCAATTCTTGATGCCTTAGTACTACTCTCGTGTAGCATCTCGGAGTCGTTATATATCAAATTCAAATTTCAAATCTTTATTTAAATTTTGTGCACGAGTCGTTACATGTGTTAAAGCAATACCTTTTCGAGTAGAATGTGGCTCGGGGACGAATCAAGATGGAAACCGATGGGCATGTGACACTAGAGTAAGTCGGGACTTGTCTCCAATAAATGTTGAGTCAAGCAATAGGGGTCGTAGCACCAACCTTTTTTTTTTTACTAATTCAATACGATTAGGAAAAAAGATTGTATAGTTCCGTACTAAGATAAGAGAAAGTTTTGACAGATACTCCGTGCGAGATACACTTTAGTATTGCATACATTAGATGCTTAGAGTCCGGGAGTTCTCGTTTTCTATGTCAAGACCCCTCGGTTTCAAACAGCTCCTCCTACACAAATGTTTCAAAATTATTAATTCTAATACTCGAGTATAACTCAATTAGTTAAACCATGGGTCAGAGATTTGAATCTTTCCCGTGAGCTAAAAAAAAAGGTCAAGAATTTGATTTTCTTACCGAAACTTCTTCTAGTTTTGCATCTGTAGCATTCCATTCTGCTAGCATAATTGTGGGTTTCACATCTGCATAAATTTCAACGTAATATCATTACTCGTCGTTTTTTTGGATGAATAAAATGGCATATCGTTATAAATAATATCAGGGTTGTTTAAAATATTTGATGACCTAAAAAACGAGATCAGTCCGACCCAACTCATACGGTTTGGGTTGGGTTTCAAACTCAAATAAATGAAAATTTTACAAATTAGTTATCCTTGTGACTGAGAGCCCTCAGAGTCCAAGAACAACGACGCAATTATCAAGGGCGCGCTCCCGCTATGCCAAAATGAAAAAATTTAAACTCGAACAATTGGATTGGTTTTAAAAAGATGTCTCAACTCAACTTGACCTAACAAACGAACACTCCTAAATAATATCATTAAGTCTTTCAATTTTTACCCGTTCAGCTGTTGGGTTAATTTCAATCTTTGTTTGAGTAAAGAATAACTTTTTCGAACCAGTTTGAAGTTTAGAAACATAATTGAAACCTATTCGATAACAGTGGTTGGTCGTGTATACATACCTTGTGCAGATCCAATCCCCAGATTTCCAACCAGGAAATGCACCAAGATCAAGACTCTTATATGCATGACATCTATAACAGCTTGATCGGGTAGCATAATTATGAGCTCCACATTTGCAATACCAATCTCCTGCCAAAGCTTCTTCTGTTTTGATACCATGTTCATGTGCAGTTGGATACTCGGAGTGAGGGCCTCCATATTTTAAGTACCCACATCTTTGACAAGCTTCTCTTTTCTTGAAGTTTACGTGTTCACAAGCACCACACATCCAATCACCTCTCGACCAGTTCATATTCTTGTTCTTGTTCTTCTTCCTAAAATCAAAGCCTTGGATGAAGAACGTAAAAGAAGAAATATAATGAAGTAAAAGCTCACCTTGGAGTTGTTAAAGGGTTCGTTTTTTGTAGAAGTTTAAATTTTGAAATGATGAAGTTTGGTGAAGCTTTGGAGGGTTTATATAGATGCCTAAGGTGTTCGTAGATTGAGTTGGTTCAAATTTCAACATCTTTTAGTCTCAATTTAAGAGTGATTGTGGGTTAAGTTGAGTTGGGACATCTTTTAGACTCAACTCAGGGGTGTTCGTGGGTTGAGTTAGGTCAGGTTAGGACATCTATTAGATTCAACCCAATTGTTCGGGTTGTAAATCCTTAAACTCGAACAACTCTTATTTAAATAATGAATTCAACCCAATCCAATTTAACCATAAATTTTTTTCAAGTTCATAATTCAACCCAAACTATAAGAGTTCTGTTCGGTTAATCGGATTTTCAAGTCATCGAGTCTTTTGAACACCTCTCCTTAGTGGGTCATTTTCATTCTTTTTCTTAGTCAATTGACAATGAATTCTTTTTCTGAGTCATCGAGTTATTTGGGTCTATATTTTATTCTTTAACTTAAACTTTCGGGTTCGTGTTTCTAGGACCTTCAAATTTTTATTTACTTTTAAATGTCTAATAGATCTGTTCAAATACCAACTCTCTAAATTAGATCATCAATCACGATCCCAAAGACATTTCTTATGGAGTAATAATGAAGCAAAACAAAAAAGAATTTTGTGTTCTTTAAATTTGTTACATTTATGGTTTTATAATTTTGACAATTAACCTATAAATTTGTATTAACAAAATAAAAAAAAAATTATAAAATCCAATCCATTGGATAAAAAAAATTATAAGACCGAGAATAATTTACTTCGAGTGAATAATGATATCACAATGTGATGAATTTAACCCGTTGTATCGGTTAAAATCTCAAACTAATAATTGTATATAACTTAAACCCTAGAATTTTCCGAGTGAATCAATTAGACTTTTGAAAAGATAGGATTGACGAAACCAATAACCAAAACCCCACTTTTTTATTCGAACATCAAAGGGATTTACATAGATTTCCTTAGTACAAGATTGAAGGGTAAATTGAAAGAGCTAATATTGAAATGGGTAGCTTCTTCAAGTGTGTAAGTCCCTTAGCTTCGTCCAATGGTCACACTCAAATTTGAAGGTTGAGAATTCAATTGAATTCATATGTTTCAGCGTTGGGTTTTTGCTTGAAGGAGTTTCTTCTTGCTGTTGCTAGAACAGTCTTGTCAGCCACTATGAAGTAAGCTGCTCCAGCCACTGCCATTCCGAAGTCCATGTAAGAATACGAAATGATTTGGCTATTGCTAAGAGGGAAGAAGAAAGAGATAAACCTGAAGAGATTATGAGAGCTTGAGCTGCGTGATTCAGATTAGCTTTTGCCCATGGCAGCATCCTCACGCTGGCCAGCTGCAAAATGATAACAACTCTACTTATGGATTGGATAGCTCAAATCTAGTAGTATCTAAAATCACGTTGATTTTACACTTTTATATTCAATTTTTGTACCATCAAAATCGATTACAAGCATGCATGGAAGTGATTCTAACCATTTCAAAATCACTCTCAAACATGTCTCTTATCGTTCAGGTTGAAGGATGTGGCCAGCCAGCAGCTAGCTCCAACCACCATGATCGGTGAAAGAGCAGTTGCATGGTGCCTCTATCTCATTAGGGGAAGATCCAGAAATTTTCATGGGGAGGGACAAATTTTAGGGAACAAAATAGAAAGTAGGCTTCATGGGGAAGAGAACTAAACATTCTTTATAAGGTAAGGGTGTAGAAACCTGTCTGTTGTAGAAGCATTTTAATAATCTTGAGGGAAACCAGAAAAGGAAAGCCCAAAGAGGACCTAGTGGTGGGCTTGGGCCATTACCAAACACCAGGCGATGTGCCAGCGAAAGGCTAAGCTCCAAAGGCAGTGCTCCAAAGGGGGTGGACACGAGGCGGTGTGTCAGTAAAGATGCTGGATCCGAAGGGGTGGATTGGGGGATCCCATGTCAATTGGAAAAGGAAACAAGTGTCAACGAGGACGTTGGGCCCCGAAGGGGGTGGATTGTGAGATCCCACATCAATTGAGGAGGTGAAAACCTCTCTCCAGTAGATGCATTTTAAAAATCTCGAGGGAAAGCTCAAAGAGGACAATATCTACTAGCCTAGCGATGACGGTAGACTTGGGCTATTACACCAGCAATAAAACCAAATATCCACATCAATTCATGACTAGTAGTGCGTTAAGGTAATCTACATCAGTTGATGATTAAGTTCTTCAGAAAAGGAAATATAAAGATCTGTATGTGCATTATGAAGGTGGAAACTTACAGTGGGAATAGCAGTGGCAATACTTGCAATGGCAGCTGCTTTAGCTCCAGCTATCACACCCTCTGTTCATCAATAAAAGCAAATTTGTGAAGAGAATGATTTGAAAAACACAACATCAGAATTCAATTATTTTCATGGCACCAAATCTGAAGTGGATCATGGGCCACAACCCAATACATCAAAACAATCAAATCAGTCAAGAACACAACATGCGCATCGATCACACCCCATCTCTCTTTAGCTTTTACCTTAAATCATTAACTAAAAAAGAAGAGTTGGTGGGGGAAGTTGAAAATGGTTCCCAATCATATTACTTTTACTTCAATCCATTCTTGAAGCTAAAACAACAAAACCCTCTTTGGGGAATTTCGTCGAACACCTAAAAGGCACTATCAAAAAACCAAATCTTAAACCCATCATAATGATCAATCACTCACTACTGTCAACAACTCAACTCATCAAATTCATCACAGCGTGGTATCATCAAAGCAGAGCAATTAAAAATCCAACAGACCCATTAAATTTCTTTTCCTCATAAAAATTCTCGTAAAAAGAAAAGATCGAAAGGTTTACCTCTAGCACAGCGCTTCGCCATGGCCACTTTTGGGTCATGAGAGGCCAAATTGTTTCTCTCGAGAAATCCCTGAGCCAAATTCTTCGCCATTGTTGGAAGATCAAAAAACAGGGAAGATTCAGTTTGAAGTGTAATTGAAAAATGGCTGAGTATTTATAAACATTTAAGATGAATGAATTAATGAAATGAAGTGAATCTGAGCAATTGAAGCTCACATGATTTCAGTGGTAGGAGTGAGTTTGATGGTTTTCCCGAATTCCAGCGTCTCCTCAGTCTCTTGTTTTCTTCTCTTTTCATCTGGTTTCTGTTGTAGTTTCTCGATTCCCTCAATCTTCCTCCCCAAAATGTCCCTTATTTTTTACTAAATTCCATTTATGCCCTCCTCTTAAAAAGTTAATTAAGAAATTAACTTCTAATTCTAATTCTAATTAAGTAATAACTTTCCGTTCTTTTAAGCCATTTTTAGCAGTGAGACCCCAGGTCGATTAGTATGCCAACGAGAACGCTTAGCCCTGAAAAGGGGTTGATTGAACATTGGACCCCGACGGAGGGTGGATTGTGAGATCCCACATTGGTCGGAGAGAAGAACTAAACATTCTTTGTAAGGGTGTGGAAACTTCCCCCTAGCACACATTTTAAAACTGATAGGGCCTGTTCCTGGTCAGAAATATAGTGAAATCACCTTTCCTATTCTTTTCCCGGACCCTGCGACTAAGAAAGATGTTCACTTCTTAAAATATCCCATATACGTTCACTTCTGAAAACATCTCATATACGTAGGCGGGAACAAGGGAAGGGGTCAGATTTATCCCGAGGGAACAGGGGAAGGGGTCAGATTTATCCCGACTAAAGCTCGGAAGAGAAAGGCTAAAGAGAACTTAAAATATCCCATAAAACGTTCACTTTTGAAAATATCCCATATACGTAGGCGGGAACAGGAGAAAGGGTCAGATTTATCCCGACTAAAGCTCGGAAGATAAAGGCTAGAGAGGACTTAAAATATCTCATGTAACGTTCACTCTTGAAAATATCCCATATAATAGGCGGGAACAGGGAAAGTGGTCAGATTTATCCTGACTAAAGCTCGGAAGAGAAATGCTAAAGAAGACAATATCTACTAGTGATGAACTTATACTGTTACAGCTATTATCATGATCACTCTTATTCGGATACAGTCTCGAATTCTTTATTTGGGTTACGTGATTTGAATCTTAAACATAAAATATTACAAATTCATACCAAGTAACATGATAAATGAATTAGTAATTAATAACAAGAACTTATAAAGACAAAGGACAAAATGTTGGTCTATTTCCTACCCTTCACTCAATTTCATGTCTAAATTATTTTTTAATAATTTTTTTTTAGTAATTATTAAAATATTTAATTTTTTAATTTGACAAACTCATTTACAAAAAATACCATATTAATAATTAATTTAAATATATTTTTTTTTCAAGTATGGTAACTATTAAAAAAAAAAGTCTAAATAGATGGGTTAAAATATTAAATTTATATTTCAATTATTTATTATTATTATTATTATTATTTATTTTTTTTAACAAAAACAAAATCCACGAGATTGCAATATGAGAGGTTGTTCTAAAAACTATGGGTGCTTTTGAATTTTGATTCTATGAACCTGAAATTTCGTATAGGATTTGAACACGTGTCAAATTGAATGGCTGTGATTTCTGGTTGTTTTGCATATTAAGCACCTATGGGCTTTCTCAAGCTGCTTTAAAATGAGTGTCTTTATTTGGTAAATAAATAAATAAATAATAAAAAAAATTGACAAATCTTGGTGGGTGACACTCAACCCTTTTCAATTTTTGGATAAAGAGAATCGTAGATGATTGACGGTTTGCTAGCCGACATTGTTCGTTTTAGTCCGTTATGTATCATCGTTAGCCTCAAACACGTCATCAGGGAGCAGTATCCACACGTTTATAAGAAATACTTTGTTTTTTGGGGGCCCAACTTCCTCGTTGACACACCGCTAATGTCTTGCTCTGATATGATTTATAACCGTTCAAACCCACTACTAGCAAATATTGTCCATTTAGAAGAGTATAAAAACCTAAACTCACAGATACGGGAGGGGTTAAAGCACACAATATCTGCTGGGAGTGGTCTAAGGCGGTTATATATTAAATACTTTATTTATTAAACTTAGTAAGTTTATTAGACACGTTTTAAAGTAAAATTAGAAGGTTGAAAACCCGTTTTAATTTAATTTAATTTAATTTTTAACCACAAATATTGAATTTTTACCGCTAAAATAAGTAACTATTTTTTTACCATGTTTGGACTTGACTCCCATTTGGAGCAAAACCAACTGGCCTAACAGCATTTTGCTCCCTTTTGAACCCACAGAAAAACAAAAGGCTTTTTTTTATTTTTATTTTTTCAAATAATATTTTAATTTTATTATGTATTAAAAAAAAAATTATTATTATTATATATTATAATAAATTATTGGGTAATTAGAAATTATTCTAATTATAATAATAAGTAATAAATAAAAAATAAATTTAAAATTTTGTCATAATAATAATAATAATTTTTGCACATGTTAATAATTTACAATTAGTGGGCCATATGGTAATTTCACGCTAGCCTATAATTTGGCTGTTAGCTAAATAGGGGGAGCCTCTCCTATTTATTTATTTTTTATTTTTAAAAAATTGGAAAAAAAATATAATAAAATGATTTTAAATTTATGGGAGTTATCATAATACAAAATCTTTTTACATTATGATCGGATCATCTCCTCACCTTTATTTTCTTTTATTTATTTATTTCTTTTTGTTGGAATTTCCATATATAAATGAAATATTTCAATATTAATATTTTATAAATTATTATTATTATTTATACGAGACAAATTAAAATTTTCGATTTTCCTCTAAATTTAAAATGAAGAAGGAAAGCAACTCAACCGAGAGTACCTTAGGTCATACTCACATCAGTCTCGGCTTCTCCCGAGCTGAGGTTGAGGCAACCTTCCCCAGAGCTTGATTAGGTCATGGGCACGTATTAGGCTCGTATTACCATCTTAACATGATTTTTCATAATAATTAGATTGGGTCTTGGTAATACACATAAGCACTCGAACAACTATAGATCTCTCTGTTATCAATATAAAACCTTGTTTGAACTCGAACCATACGAGCTATATATTATGTCAACTACACACGACGTTCCCGTTTGTTTGATAGATCATTTTACCGACCATTAAAAGGCGAAGAAAGTATTAATAAAATTGATTTATAGAGAGGAATGATGAGGGAAAATGGGGCCAATGGATCACTTCTTTTGTTGTTTGATGAACAAAATGATGAACTTAGTGTTTCTTTTTGGTTTTTGAGTGAAAGTTTGTGATTTGTGCTTAGTTTTTCTTGAATTGTGAAGATTTAATGGTGTGTGGGGAAGAAGAGAGGGGCCTCGCGTGCTTGAACAGCCACACATAGGTACCCAGCTGACCACTCTATCGATCCAAACTTTCGTCCATTCAATCACCTCCTCGAGACCTAAAACGCCCTTTTTTTAGGTCGGGAACTCTTCATTTTATACCAATTTGAACATAGTTCAGTGGATATCAACGGCTATCGCCTTAAACGTTGATAGTTTGATCCCTACACTTGCAATGGTTAGATCACTGTATCTTGTGAAAAAACTTTACCAACTATAATAAATAGTTGTGGCTCAAAATTAGTAACGTGGCTAGTAATAAGTAAAAAGTAGCTCGAAAATAGTCGCCTGTTATTTTCAAATACAAACGAAGCTTCGCCTATTCTCAATTGGTTATGAACGTCGTAAGGTGTTTCTCTTCGCAAATCTCAGCATATCCCTAGTTGGGACGAGTAGTAGTTTCTCACTGTTGAAGTTATTTGAGAGGTTGGAATAATGAGACCGACATTTACATCGTTGGATGAAACAAGCTATTTATTAAGGGTCTCTCTGTGTGTGAGATTCCACATCGGTTAGAGAGGAAAACAAAATACTCCTCAGTAGACACACTTTAAAACTGTGAGACTGATGGCGATACGTAACGGGCCGAAGAGGACAATAACTACTAGTGGTGGGCTTGAGTTATTATAAATGATATTAGAGCCAGACATTGGACGATGTGTCAGCGAGGACGTTGGACCCCTAAACGGGGTGGATTGTGAGATCTTACATTGGTTGGGGAGGGGAACGAAGCATTCCTTAGTGTGGAAACCTCTCCCTAGTAGATACATTTTAAAACCGTGAGGCTGACGGCGATACGTAACGGGCCAAAGAGGACAATATCTACTAGCGGTGGGCTTGGGTTGTTATAAATGATATCAGAGCCAGACATCGGACGATGTGTCAGCGAGGACGTTGGGCCTCTAAACAGGGTGGATTGTGAGATCTTACCTTCATTGGGGAGGGGAACGAAGCATTCCTTAGTATGAAAACCTCTTCCTAGTAGACGCGTTTTAAAACCGTGAGACGGATGACGATACCTAATGGGGCCAAAGCAGACAATATCTGCTAGCGATAGGCTTGGGCTGTTATACTCTTCTTCTCTTTCCCTCGAACAGATCATAAAGACGAATCTTTATAACGTTATATAATTTCTACCTTGACATTATGAAACTCTCTTTTCGAAAAAGTTAGGGTTAAAAATATATGGTAACTTTCAAATAATTATTGAAGCAAATACTATATGTTTCATAAATTTACTTTTTAACGCTCTCAAATAATCCCTATATCATGGAGTTGCTTGGAATTCAAAAAGATTATAATAGAATGATTAAGTTGGAGTGTCCAATTAATTTATTACTAGCTTTGTTACATAGCCTAATCATTTTCTATCATACCACTAGAGATCATGAAAAAATGGTAAATATTTTTGTATTTTTAACCCTAATTTTAGTGATAAATGTAACGCACAACCCGGGGTTCGGACAAACTTTTGGACCAACCAGGTTGATTAACTGAACAGGTATGTTTATATGGCTAAATAACTTAACCAACCCGAACTATGAAAGTTGAATTGAATTAGATTTTTTTTCTTCCAGTTTCGGTTGGGTTAAATTGTTTATGAGCCCGACCCATCCAACAATAATGTTTGTAACTGATGCTAGTGATGCATTGTGACTGGAAACTATTTGATATTTGAACTTAATGACATTTTAGATATTAACGTAACATGTATCGTGATAAGGAGAATCTTTTAAATAATTAAAAAAAGAACAACGTGCGATCAAATCCAACCTAACCCTAAAATACATAATTGGGTTGGGATGAGTTGTAAACTCTAGTCTTGTTTATCCGAGTCGGTTGACAGGAGATGTCATGGTCATGCTTGCCTAAAGCATGACAGATGTCACATTCTTGCTTGTCTATGTCTGTTGACAGGGACGTCAACCAATTGAGTGAAGGAGGATGTCACCGTCATGCATGTCCAAGGCATGTTGTCAATGGCCGCATGACAGATATCCTAGTCTTGCTTGTCCAGAACGTGTTGTCTATGGTTGCATGCCCGTTCCAAACCCCTTTTACATGCTTTCATCCTAGATGGGTTTTTACCATTTCATATTGGGTCAGTACGGGGTGTAACCCAAAGGGTGACAAAAAAAAAAAAAAAAAATTCAACTCAAGAGCGGTTTTTCAAAAATCCAGTTCAACCCAAGTAAAAAAGAAAAAAAAAAATCAGCTCAATCTAGTGTGAGTTATGTAGTCCGAGTTATTCAAGTTATCAAATCATTTGAACAGGCCTATTGAAGCTAATATTAGTTGAACGTTCAAATAATATTGTGGGTCGGTTTGAATTTTTGACCTCGTGTCGAGATTTTTGAAATTATAATATTTAAAAAAGAGCTTTTTCCACCTAGAAAATGCAATGGGAGCATGCTATACATTTCTTTTACTTTTCCTTTTTCCTTTTTCCTTTTCCTTTTCTTTCTTTGTTGGTAATGAGTAAAACTAAAGAAAATCATAAGCAAGGAAGACTAACTTTTATCTACTTTTTAATTTTGAACCAAATAGAATTATATAGTTTTCTAAATCATGTTATTATATTAAAAAAAAATTAAATACTTTTATAATGTTCATATACGACCAACCGTGTGAGATTCCATATCAGATGGAGAGGGAAACAAAACATTTTTTACAAGGGTGTAGAAATCTCTCTCAAGTAGATGTGTTTTAAAATCGTGAGGCTGACAACGATACGTAACGGGTCAAACCGGACAAATTGTGAGATCCCATATCGTTTGAAGTGTGGAAACTTCTCCTTAGTAGACGCGTTTTAAAATCATGAGGCTAACAACGATACATAACAAACTAAAGTGGATAAACTGTAAGATCCCATATCGTTAGGAGAGCGGAACGAAACATTTCTTATAAGAGTGTAGAAACCTCTCATTAACAAACGTGTTTTAAAATCATGAGGCTAACGACAATACGTAACATGTCAAATCGGACAAATTGTGAGATCGCACATCGTTTTGGAGAGTAGAACAAATCATTCCTTATAAAAGTGTAATTGTGAGATCGCATATCGTTTGGAGAGAGGAACGAAGCATTTCTTATAAAAGTGTGGAAACTTCTTAGTAGATGCGTTTTAAAATCATGAGGCTAACAACGATACGTAACAGACTAAAGTGGATAAGCTGTGAGATCCCACATTGTTTGGAGAGCGGAACGAAACATTCCTTATAAGAGTATAGAAACCTCTCCCTAATAGACGTGTTTTAAAATCATGAGACTAACGACGATACTAACATGTCAAATCAGACAAATTGTGAGATCCCACATCGTTTTGAGAGCAGAATGAAGCATAGAAACCTCTTTCTAGTAGACTCGTTTTAAAATCATAAGACTAACAACGATACGTAACGGGCCAAAACAGACAAACTGTGAGATCCCACATCGGTTAGAAAGGATTGATAATCGTCACGGGATCTATCTTTTTCTTATTTTTATAAATATTTTTTTAAAAAGTAAATTAGTTTCATAAAAATGAATGTTAAAAGCCAACAAAAAGAAAACCCTACCTTTCCCCTCTTTTGTTCTTTGGTCTATTCTATATATATATATATATATATATATATATATATATATATAATGTAATAATTGACATCACATGATTTTACAATAGTGATCATCATGAGAATCACATTGAAGCAATTATGGAATTTTTTCTTTTTACTCCTTTTGTATATCTATATTAAATATAGATTATAAGCGGAGAATCTAAGTACAAACACGTTAATCTAATACTAAATCACTCGTAACAAAATACATATATCTTTCGATCGTTTCTTGTTTTTTTTTTTTTTTTTTCTTTTCAGTTTCGTCTATATACATACAAAAGACTAAGAAATGAGCTGAAGCTAATTTAGAAGTAATCGAAACGGTCAGAAGGGATTTGATAGGGTTGTTGTCGTTGTTGTTTGGTCAATTTAGGGTTTTTGGAGCGATTAAGGTGGTCGGAATTCGGGACATGGGGAGGTCGAACCGAGCGGATTAAAGCCCAATTCACTCCTTTGAAAAATTCATGTCTTTTGATTTCAATTGAACCCTTTAAGCTTCCAATTCTCTTCTTGGGATTCTTCACCAAAAGCTTCTTGATTAAATCCTCAACTTTCACCATTTCTTCATACTCTTTGCTGCTACTAAACCCAATTCTTGGAAACCTCAATGGCTGTCTCAATATGTTCATTAATGTCTTCTCATTGTTTTCCCCTTTAAATGGGGTTTTTCCGTACACCATTTCGTATAAGAAAATCCCCACCGTCCACCAATCCACTGCGCTGCCGTGTCCTTGACCGGAAATAACCTCCGGCGCCAAATATTCGTGGGTTCCGACGAAGGATTTCGATCGAGCATTGATCGGCTCCGCTACTAATTCCGGTTCCGTGTCGAATTCCTCGTTGTATCCATCGTCGTCGGCGTGTTCGGTGATTGTCGTGACGGTGGTTGGTTTCCTGCGGCGGGAAATGGAGAAACAGGAGAGGACTGGCTTAATTGGGACGGCGGCGCAGGAGGTGGTTGATGACGTGGAGTAAGATCGGACGTAACGTTCGGTGACGTCAGAGGCGGTGGTTCTGGAACGGATTAGCTTCGGAACGACGTCGCATTTGAGACAGAGATCGAAATCCGACAGCATTATGTGACCGTCGTGTCTGACCAGCACGTTTTCCGGCTTCAAATCTCTGTAAACTATGCCCATCATGTGCAAATACTCTAGGGCTAAAATTATCTCCGCCGCATAAAACCTGTCCCAAACGAAAAAAAAAAACATTAATATTTATAAAATTATAATATCATCTCTATTTTATTTTATTTTACTTTCGTCCCTAAATTCATTAAAAAAAAATACCCGTCTTTTAGTACTTTCTTATCAACGTCACGTCACGACCCAGAAATCCAAATTTTTAATCTCTAAGTCATAATTTTTCTTTTTAACAAGTATACGTCAATTATCGTTAAAATATGTTTATTTATATAATTAAACTTAGGTTAACAGAAAAATACTCATATCCGTCCGTATTTACTTTTGGAATAATTATCATGGATGAGTCAGGCTGTGACATCTTTTAGACTCAACCCTGTACAAATATATGTCAATTATCGTTAAAATGTGTTTAATTTACATAATTAAACTTAGGTTAACAGTAAAATACTCATATCAATCCATAATTACTTTTAGAGTAATTATTATGAGCGTTCGTGAATTTGGTTGAGTCGGGTTGTAACATCTTCCAGACTCAACCCCGTAAAATTTTCAACCCATATAACCCTCCTAAACTCAAAAATAAATAAATAAATAAATATATATATATATATATATATATATATTTTCAAATATTTAATCAAAATTTTCATCTAAAAAAAATTAAAAAAAATAAAATTATATTTTTTTAGATTTGTTAGAAAATAAACAGTAAAAAAAATTATAAAATTAAAGTAAAGTAAATATAAATAAATTATTATATATATATATATATAAATATAAATAAATTATTATATATATATATATATATATATATAATAATTTTTCAACCCATATAACCTCGTAAATTTGTAAAACCTCGATTTATTTATTTTTAAATATTTAATAAAAAATTTTATCTAAAAAGGAAATTAAAATTATAAAAATTATATTTTTTTTAGATTCGTTAGAAAATAAATAGTAAAAAAATTATAAAATGAAAGTAAAGTAAATAGATATATATATATATATATATATATATTTAAATTTTTAATATTTAATTAAAAATGGAAAAGAGGAACATACTTGGCAGAAGAAATGGAGAATCGTTTCGCCGGCTGACGGAGGCGAGCGGCGTACAAATCACCGCCGGGACAAAACTCCATAACCAAACAAGAGTAATGCGAAGCTTCAAACGCGGCATAGAGCGTGGGCAAGAACGGATGATCAATCATTTTCAGGATCTCCTTTTCCATCTCCGCTCTTCTTTCCTTATTCCTCACACACACCGCTTCTCTGTCCACCACTTTCATCGCGTAGCAGCACTGCCCGACACGCGCCGTCGGCGTCGGCTTCCTTATCTGGCAGAGATAAACATTCCCAATGTCTCCGCTCCCCAACCGCCGTAGAAGCCGGAAATTCTCCAACCCCACCTCCCCTTTTGCTCCCCGGAGCCACCGCATCGCTTCCCATGCTACTTCGTTGGCTTTGTGTGGCTTTTGTACTGGAGAAGTGGCGTCTGTGGGTGAGCTTCTGCTGCTGCCGAAGCTTAGGTTGCTCATCCAGCTACGGGTGGAGTCTGGGAGTGTTATGGAGGAGCAGCTGCTGTCGTAGTCTGACTCGTCTCTGGCTATGGCTGCCATGGCGGAACGGAAAGGAAAATACTCAAAGAGAGAAGGCTTGGTTGAGATTCTTGTTGTGTTTGTGTTGGTTTTTATATATAGAGACATTATAATGTTTTTCTTTTTTCTTTTTTCTTTTTCCTTTGTTTTTATTTGATCTGGCCCGAGATGTCCAATTAACTCGGGAACTCTACTTGAATGAAGATAGATAATTCGGTTTCGATGGAGAATGAAAGAGGGAGTGAAAACAGGTTTGTTCCTGTGTACTAGACCAGGGGTGGATTTGGAAGCGGTCCCATATCGATTGGAGGAACGAAAGAGTGCCAGCAAGGACACTGGGCCCCGAAGGGGGTGGCTTGTGATGTCACACGTTGGTTGGGGAGGAGAACAAACCATCATTTGGGTCCCTGAAAGGGGTGGTTGGGCCCCAAATGGGGGTGGATTTGGAGGTGGTCTCACATCGATTGGAGGAAGAAAAGAGTGCCAGCGAGGACACTGGGCCAGAAGGGGGTGGATTGTGATGTCCCACATTGGTTGGGGAGGAGAACAAACCACCATTTATAAGAGTGTGGAAACCTTCCCCTAGTAGACACGTTTTTAAAGCCTTGAGAAAGAGTGCCAGCGAGTACGCTGGCCCCGAAGGGGGGCGGATTGTGATGTCCCTCATTGGTTGGGGAGGAGAACAAACTATAGAACGAGGACGTGGATTTCTTCCGTTTTTTTTTTAAATGTTTTTTTTTTAACAGCCCAACTCAGGTACAAAATCCATGTTGAGTCAGTTGGATGTTGATTAAAGTCCCACATCCGCCAATTTAGGGAATGATTATGGGTTTATAATCGAAAAATACTATCTCTACTGGTACGAGACCTTTTGAGAAGCCTAGAGCAAAGGCATGAGGGTTTATGCTCAAAGTGAACAATACCATACCATTGTGGAGAGTCGTGTTCATCTAACTGAGTCAACAATCATTGAGAATGACACCACCAAGGGAGATCGAGATCAACATCTTGCTCTTGGAATAAGGTTCTAGACTGGAGACATGGATTATTGTCATTTGTACCCTTGATCTCTCCCAAATCTCTGCTCCCTCACTATATATGCCAACCACGATCGGGATGACAACGTCTCCACAGGCATAACAAAGACCTGAGCTTTGCCCACCGTCTCAATATGTCGTCTCCACAGTGTGGAATTAAGATTAAAATTTTAGTTTTTAAAAATTATACTTAACGTTACATCATATCTTTGAAATAACTCAAGCACAAAAATCTATGTTGAGTCAAGAATCGAGATCGAGATCAGTACCTTGCCATGGATAGAGTTTTCGATCTGGGAACACCCTAAACTGTAAAAACAGTATAATGGGAGAGCACTACACTCGTCGTGCTGCTAGGATTTGATTCAAATCTTTTACATAATCTCTCAAGATGTAGAAGATGGAAAAAATGTATGAAATCCCTGTCTCGGTCCTCACGAAGTTTGTAACGGGTTTCGAACGGTCAATTTTGAATTTAATGAATCGTCGCTATTAAGCACGACGACCATATAATTTAAGGATTAGTTGGCGAACCGATTTTAGGCAAGTGGCACAATCCAATATCTTATCCAAATGGATCAAAATTCAAAATTTATTTTATTATTTTCCCATCATTTTATCCATGTTTTTTTTTTATCATATTACATACGTGGCAAAGGAGAACGAGCGTGGCATTCTTGTTATTTCTCCAAAACATGTGGGTAATTCAGGAAATATATACGGTCAAAAAGGCGGATGATCAAAGCGTATAAAATAAAACGTATCCTAAGAGTAAAACGACGTCGTGGAAAGATGAGGGTAGTTAAGTAATTTCAGTACGGCAGCGGTGCACGAAGCGCCCGTGCCTCTAATTGATATCCACCACCTACTGTCACGTAGTTCGGTCCTTTAATTTACTTTTCCATCCTCGCTTTTCTCACACATGTGAACCCAAACAATCTACAAATTATTATTATTATATATTATAAAGTTTTTTAATATTAAAAAAATTGATTTTTTTTTTTTTTTATCAAATCTCTCCGCCGCTCGATAATGTCGTTGAAATTACACTAGAAATGTAATATAACGCTCTATATTCAAGATTCGACATCAAATGACCCCGACATACCTATGCATCACCTACGATAGGTCAGGTTACCTACTCCTCGCTTCTTAAGAGTGAAAACTATTCTTACCGATCATGATGGGTGACAATAAATATTATATAAATTTTTTTTAGCGATGAAAAATCAAACTTTAGTTGGTCGGATTTCACTTACTCTTCGTGATGCTCGAGTAAATGATAAGTACATGAACGAACGAATATAACATCCGAATGAGAGTGCTCACGAGGATATGATGATTAATAGGCTTCAACCATGAAAACTTTAAAGCATGGTTGGTTTAGAACAGTGTTAAAAGCACGTGAATGACAACAAACATTTTAAAATGACTCGGTTTGGTATGTAAAGATAGTCTACAAATATATCATAAGAAAGGGTATGAAAACCTCTCCCTAACAGACACATCTTAAAACCGTGAGATACATAACAGGTCAAAACGAACAATATCTACTACTAGTGGGTTTGAGCTGTTACAGATTGTTAGATCGTAAACCCGAACATAACTCGATCGATCGAGATGTTTCTTGAAAATTAAGTCACAATCGAGAGAGAGAGAACGAACGAAATCTTATCCCCCAGTTATGTGGGATTTGCAAAGGACTTTGAGATGGCTTTTTGTTCAATCTTTTTTTAAAATTCACCACTTTTGGTGTGCAAGATCTTATCATCTTCTCTCTTTGGTTGCCATTTCAGTCAGCAATCTCAGAAAAACCTGCAGAGCTGCAGAAGTTTGAACACACATAGCCATTCCCCCCCTCCATCACTTTGCCCCATACATTCTTCTCCCCTTTACTTCACCTTTTCCATAACATCCCGTCGCTAAAACGTCGTTTTACGCTCTAACCAATCGTCTTACTATAGAAACGTTATCGTTATGCGTATATACTAGCATTCGGATCACTTCACAATGTTCGTTTTGGTTAAGTGAGAGCCGATAGCCAGTAGTAGAACCGAGTGCTAGTGACATAAGCCATAAGCTTGAACGAGTCGAGAGCTATCATGAGTTACAGTTTAGCAAGATTCGAGAGAAAGTAATGGAAACGAGTCGATATTTTTTTTATTAGCTCGACCCACTGAAAAATAAGGTTACAATTCAACTCAATTCTACTGTACTTTTATTATGAAAATCAGTAATGTTTGATGTTTGTAATCGATGTTGATGGTGCGTTGTGACTTATAAATGTTTGATATTTGAGTTTTATGAGATTTTAGTTAACATTATCGTGGATTACTCGGACCGTTCAACCGACCCGATCCGTGTATACCCTAATAATTTAGAAGAAAAGTTGGGAAAAAACCAAAGACCTACGGTCAGCATCTTGGAGTTATGTTGTACTAATTTTACTGAGCAACCAAACATGGCCAACAGCTCTACACTGTCAAAAGATATATATATATATATATATATATATATTTTAACGCTCGATATTTATTAGTTTAGACATATATTGTAACAATACCACTAGTAAATATTGTCCTATTTAGGTTTTTTCCTTCTAGATTCTCCTAAAGGTTTCAAAACATGTTCGGTAAGAGAGGTTTCTACATTCTTATAAAAACATGTTTTGTTCCTCTCTCCAACTTACGTGTAATCTCACAATCCACCTGCTAGCACACGGCTCAAAACATGGATTTGATACCATCTGTAATAGCTCAAACTCATCGCTAGTAGATATTGTCGACTTTGACTCATGACGTATCACCATCACCCTCATAGTTTCAAAACGCATATGTTAAAGAGAAATTTCCACATCCTTATATAAAAAAAACGGAAGGGTTAAATTATAAATGGGAAGGCATAAAATTCAGTGAAAATGTAAAAAATTTAAAATAATAATTAAAAAAAAAAAAAAAAGACATGGGGATGCATAGATGACTTCTGAACTGTTGTTTTTTTCAGACATATCATCATGGGCAGCTTCTTCTCATGTTTTTTTTTATAATTAAATTTAATTAATTGTATATAAAAATAATGTTGGTCAAAAGGGGCTGTCCTTATATTTTTATAAACTATAGAGTAAAACATTATTAAAATGAATAATATATAAATATGTTAGCTTTTTATTATAAAGATTCGTGTCACAGAGAAATTAATGTACTTTTTATCCTAAGTATATTAAATAAATGTATAGGGAATTCTTCCAGCTGGGGCAAGGGCAATTTGGTCTAATCCACATTTCATTAGTCAATCCAAAAAGGACCTTAAAATAAAAGTTAATCCAAGAAAGGACTGTTTTGAAAACTGTGCTTTGAATGCCTTACTGTCTCATATCATTACTCCCTCCCTCTATTTTAAATATTATTTCTTTTCTTTTTATTTTATAAATTTTCAAATTTAATTCCTATATTTAATTTATTATATTCAAATTAATTGAATTTTTTAAAAAATCTAAAAAATCTAAAAAAATACATTTATTTTATTTTTTACTAATACTGGTAAAGGGGGCTCTTCGAGGAAGGAGGCATCCTGGTAGGAAGGCCGACCACTATATAAGTCGCCATCCGTCCAGGAGAGATGCAAGCTACCTTTCTTTGATCCATCTCACCCCGACCTAATTCATGATGAGCCCACTAACTTACTGGCAAGATGCCTACGGTTAAAAAGCACTGACATATAAAGATCCAAAATTCGAATGAGTTCCTGGTCCTTGTCAGAGACCATTGTGTTCGCGCCCGTAGTCTTATTTCTAAAATATCATTAAGCTTTCAAAAAAGTTTCCGAATATACCTTTTTTAATTTTTAAAATTATTTTAAAAACTTTTTCAACTTTTTTAAAAACTTAAAAAAAAAAAAATGATCTTATCGTTTATACCACGTTTCGAAAATAATTTTAAAAAGAGATATAATTTATAAAGTGTTGATAGTAAAAAAAGAAAAAAAAATTAAAACTTCGTTTATAAGAATTATCGTGTTAATACTAATTTTAAAATTTATGGATATTTAAATACATTATTATTTTTTATTATTATTAAAAAAGTATTAATGAAAATATTTAAAATTGAAGGGTATTTTTGAAAAAAATTGAAAGTTTGGGGGCAAAATTGTTATTTTTCCCAATATTATTGTATCGACGGTATTTTTTAAAAAAAATAATAAAATAGTATGAGAAAAAGGGCCGTACGGAAACATATAATTTTATATTTGTTTTAGGGCAGCGGGTGGCCCAATAAGAATTGGGCTACAAACTAGAGGCCCAAATAATTGCATTCGAATTGGGCTCAAGTAGGACCAAGAAACCAGGCCCAGTGGCTAGGCCCATTTTCAAAAGTGGGCCCGTTACATGTCCATTTCTCAAAGTATCAAAAGGCAGGGGGTTTGTTTGTGTGCAGTGCTGCAATTATTCCATTACACATTTCGTACTCTTTTCTTTCCTCTGGCGATCATGGCTACGTTCCTCCGAAGGCTTGGCAACGCTGCTCCAGCTCTACGCTCCAATGCATTTGGAGGCCAATCAAAGATCCATTCTTCTAAGTATAGATTCCCTATCGGAGCTATTGCTGCAGTTTCTGGCGGAATCTCGTATATGTATTATGTTTCATCATCGGATTTGGTAATTCAGCTGGATTTTCGTGTTTTCTTATCTTGTTTTTAATTGTATGTGCCGGTTATAAGATCCATTTCGGAGGTTGATTGTATTGAATTGTTACATTCTTATTTATTTTCATGATTTGAAATCGTTGTGATGGATTGGTTTATTACTGAGCTTCATTTTCGTCGTTTGTTCGTATGATTTGGTTGTTGCGGCGTATTTTATTCTTATGATTATCGAAATTTAATGGACGTCTAGGATGAAGCATCTCTTTGGAGCTTAATGTTCTATTGGTAAATGTTATTCACAGGTTCATCTAGATCAAAACAGTGAAGCGGGAGGCCCAAAAGTTGGTCAGTTTGTTTCATTTGCTATTTCTAGAACAATTTGTTATAAAAGAAAGAAGAATCTGGCTTGAATGAACTTTTAAATTTTTTAGTTTTTTCTTACATTTCATAATCCATGAAAAACGGTTTTGTGCACTTCCATTTCCAGCACTCAAGTCGGATAAATGGATTGAATTCAAGCTGCAAGACACTGCACGGGTTACTCATGATACTCAGTTATTCAGGTACAAAATTTAGGATCCCCGTTTTATGGCACTTTAGTAGGATAATGAAGCATCTATTTGCTTTGAATACTATATAGATGCTTCAATTTTCGGATCCCCATTTTATAGAGATGTCTTTAATTTTAGATTTCAGGTATGGAATTGATGTGGGGTTAGCAGAAAACAATTACTAAGACTACGCCCCAAACTTTTCCCCTTGAAATAATGACCGGAGCCACTAGTCTCAATACATTTCGTCACACTACTATGTATTTTTGTGTTTGCTCTCAGCTCCTTTCTTCTTTCTACACTCCAATATATCATAACCTCACCCAAGTAATTTGTGCAGTAATGCTACTAATTATAAGTAGGGACTTTTTATGTATGCAATATTTTCTAATACACAAATTGGGGCAGGTTTTCATTTGATCCTACTGAAAAATTGGGGTTGCATGTCGCTTCATGCCTCCTGACGAGGTAAGTTTTTCTCTTTCCTCTTCCACCCTTCTTTTTCAATTTGGTCATGACTGCTAAGTTAAAAGGATTATGCTTCTGGTTATTCATCCCGGTGTGTTGTTGTAACCACAGAGCACCAAGTGGAGTAGATGCTGAGGGGAAAGTAAAATACGTTGTACGCCCGTAAGTCATCTTGTGCAAATATTGGCATGCTTGATTTTGATTTTACCTATATTTGATTATTGAAAATTTGGTATCAGTAAGTTGGAGTTTTTGAGGGTTTAGCATAATGATAAAAAGTCTTTTATAATTCAGCCAATTGATTATGTTTTCAAAATACTTACCTCCTTGGGAAGTTGAGACTTCCAGCCAGTCCATTCAATATTCACAGTTCAATCTTTATGATATTCCAGCTACTTTGCTACCTTCTTATTCACCAGCAATCCAACCTCTCTTCTTTATATTTACTTGATCTTCATGAAATGATTTTGTTTGCGAGTCTGTTTTTTGAAACATCAAGATGAGACTCGATTGTATTTATTGATGTATGTAATGTGATTCCCTGTATAATTATTCTGTCCAGGTATACACCTATATCAGATCCTGATTCAAAGGGATACTTTGATCTACTGATTAAGGTATGTTGTTCTTCACATGTATATTTCCTTAATGTATCTACTTATCCTTTTAAAGACAAAACTTCTATATGATTACTTAATTTGTGGTTTCTTTCGTGAATTTTGCAGGTATATCCTCAAGGAAAAATGAGTCAGCATTTTGCTAGCTTGAAACCTGGGGATGTGGTTGAAGTGAAAGGGTATTTTTAATTTATTTTGTCTTCCTAGTTACTTTCAGGCCATGTATTGTATATCGTATATGTCACCCTCTTTTCCCTTAATTGCTTTGCAGCCCCATTGAAAAGATCAGATACTCACCAAATATGAAGAAACACATTGGCATGGTAAGAAGAATCATCTCAGATTGACCGTGAAACTATACGCACACTAACTCAATTGCTGTGCATCCCCATTGAAAGCTCAGATACTCTAGTTTGCATATCATACTTTGGATTGGCAATCATTTTTAACTTGTAATTTAAAAGATAAAAGTTCATTTAATTTTTTTATTGACATGCAAGTTATATAGCTTTCTTTGTATCGAGAATGACCATTTCTATTATATGACAGGAAACTGAAAGACAGCTTAAGTGTAATTAGAGTAACTAAATACTGAGATCAACTATACGTGATATCTCCAAATTTTGTTTTCTGCCCATGCAGATTGCTGGTGGCACTGGAATTACTCCTATGCTTCAAGTCATTGATGCTATAGTAAAAAACCCAGATGACAATACCCAGGTGTGCAATCACTTAGTAAAGCAAGTTTCGTTGATTTAGAGAAAAGTCCCAATTGAAGACCCTAAACCCTATTTGGAGCTTGTGAAAATGCACCCCAATTGGAACTGTTGTAGTAATTTCCGGTATTTTCTATGGGCAGTGGAGCAGCATTTTCTTCTAACACTTAAGTGATGAACCTGGGAAAATTTGATAATAGACACCCTTTGATTTTTCAACCTACCTTCGTTTGTGCAGTACAAGCACAAAATTAGCTCAGCTGTAACTTTTTTATGATTGCTTGAGCATTTCCTTTAATGCTTACAGGTCTCGCTGATTTATGGGAATGTGTCGCCTGATGATATATTGCTTAAACAGAAACTTGACCTACTTGCATCTAGCCACCCAAATTTAAAGGTATCGTTTATTTGATTAATGAAAAACTGCTGTAATATTTAGAATTGTGTCCTATCAAATGATTGTGAGATGAACGATGACATATTAAGAACCTAGTTTCAGTAGCGTGTTCATGTATGAAGGACAGCCCTTAGTCATCACTAGGGTAATTTCATTTGTAAAGAGAGATAGAACAACAATTTATTGATCGAATGAAATTCCTGCCTCGTAATGAAAGTGATGGACTCAATGGTAATAAAAATGTAGGTCTTCTACACTGTTGACAATCCATCAAAGAGTTGGAAGGGAGGAAAAGGATACGTATCAAAGGATATGGCCATTAAAGGCTTACCTGCCCCTGGGGACGACACACTAATCCTCGTAAGTGTTTATTGTTGTTGTTGTTGCTGTAGTACTTCAGTAACCGGTAGTCTTTGCAGTTCTTATCTATTTCATTGAGATATGATCAATAAGAACCAGCCTACAAGTCATTTTCCTCTAGTGGGAAGGAAAATGAAAAAATGGTTTAAAAAATCTGTGTTGCCTCTTCCATCTATTGTTCCTATTATTATAATAACATATTGAATCATGCTCTTGTATATCAATTGGGCCGTCTAAATATCTTCATATCATCTAGACCTATATGTGAATTATATCAGTATAAATCGAGTGTGGCCTGTAGAGCCAGGCTCATAGATCCTGTTGTAGCCAATGGTCTGGCTACAAGTTACTTACTAGGACAAACCAATGAAGGCGTTCGAGTGCCTCCACACCCATATGGTTTTGAATGTACTTGTATACACACACCTGGCTACATGGCCAGGGCATTGGTATTGAGGCTTTTACACTAAGAGTCTATCTGTAATTTTTGGTTGAAATGGAAAGAAATTATATGTTTTATAGTTTTACTACCATTGTCATTTCTAGATACATAAACGACTCCCTTCCATGTGTTCAGGTATGCGGTCCACCAGGAATGATGAAACACATATCTGGGGAGAAGGCTAAAGATTACTCACAGGGAGAGGTATAGTAATATATTTGGGCTTTTCACTGTCCTTTCATGAACTTTAATTGATTATCGACTGTTATTACATAGTAATAATCTTTTTTACTGCTTTCTTGTAGCTTGCTGGCATCCTTCAGGAACTTGGATATACTAAGGAAATGGTCTACAAATTCTAACAAGATTGACGTATAAACTTTATGTGAGGAAGTATTTTCTGAAGCATAGGTAGATTTGAGTCTTTTGACCAAAAAAATTTAAATCAAAATAATTTCCAAGGTGATGTTCATTAGAAAAGTTAATCTTATGAAGGCCAGTTTATGTCGGCTTTTTCGACTTTTTCTTGAAGTGTATAACACTTGGCTGTTTGTTTCATGTCATGTTGTCCGAGTGAAATAGCATCTCAGCCGGGTCTACCAGGAATGCCTCTGGATTAAGAGGCCGGCATCTCATCCAATTCTAGGGTTAATAATAACACGACTGCTTCTCCATAAGTGGTTCGTATCTCGTACTTTTTTCAATTGTAGATTTCTTTTCGGATCGACTTTTTAAGTGCTTAAAAAGTGTGTTGAAGTTAAAAAATATATATTTTTAAGCACTTAGAAAGTCAATCCATACATGTTCGAACTTTTTATTTATGTAATCTTGATTCTATCAATTAGAAACTTATCCAATTCTTTAAGATTGATTGACTCTTCTATTGAGATAAGAAAGTAGGCATTTACATAGGTTCATCATTCTATGAACTCAAGCTCATTCATTAGCCTTCTGAATCTTAGTTCTAAACAACAAAATATAGAGTTTCTCCATTGAAAAGTATAGGAAACAACCTGTTGAGTGGGTCACAAATGACCCAAAACTTGAGCCAACAATACAATGCCAGGCCGGCCCATGAACTTTATCAAACTCCTGCATTAGGCCCCAACATCATTACTATAAATCGATATACAAAATGGAATGTCAAGGGAAAACATTTATTAAACACTGTTTTGTGTTCTAAAAGAGGTCCTTTTTGACAAGAATAGTTTAAGTATGCTGTAGCATACATTTTGGCTCGATTTGTTATTCATCTATGATCCTATAAACTTGGCTCATCTCACTCTACTAATCTCAAAACCCTTCTTGATCCTCGTCCCGTTACCAATCCGAGTCATACTAATTTAGTAATAAGTGAGATTCTTTCAAAGTGATTGCAAGGGAAATTAGCATTACTAAGCCAATGCACATGGATTGTAAGGAAAAGGAAGACTACATTTGAATGAAATATCAGATTGTGAGCTTAAAATATGTGCTAATCACTGATCTAAACACATGGGCTGTCGGATCCTTTGACCAAATGCCCACTTGAATTCTGTCTGATTTTTTTATTCTTTTATAATATAATACACTGATTTAGTGATTGAAGTGAACAACTGCCTCAATGATCAGAAACCTAGAGTTTGAGATGGATTGTGTTTAATTAGAGGATTTGGACATGGATTCGTTACTATATGATCAGAAACGTACTTGCATCCATCTTGAGTTACACTCATCTTTAGGGTTCGGTTGAACGGGCCAATCACAAATTCTTCTTTCTTATTTTCTTTTAAAATAGTTTTAAGTTTTTTCGGTTGTAGTGTTCGGGTTGGGTGGGTGCGACCTAAAATGTACTTGAACATTGTTGTTCTCGATAGAATCGAACCAAAAAGGAAAGCAAGAAAGTATCTTATCAAGGGCCTTCCATTTTGCTTTTTCTTTTTTGTGCAGTTCCTCTCAAACCCGGAATTTTCCATGTCCAAAAAAGGAAAGAAAAAGTGAGAGTTTGTGTAAAATTACAAATCCACCGCTAGCAAATATTGTTCTCTTCTGACTTTCCTTTTTAGGTTTCTCCTCAAGGTTTTTCGCTAGGAAGAGGTTTCCACCCTTTTTTATAAAGAATGTTTTGTTTCCTTCTCCAGCTAATATAGGATCTCACAATCCATCCCCTTCGGAGCCCTGTGTTCTTGCTGGCACTCGTTCCTCCTCGAAACAATGTGGGATCTCACAATTTGAGTAAAGTTTTTCATTTTGTGAAGCGGATCAATGATATGCTCGTAATGAGTATATATTTAAAGAGGAAAACAGAAATGATTCAAAGAAAACCCAAAAAAGGACAGAAATGTAACCACAAAACTTGGCAATGGAAGAATCTATGATACCTTTTTAATATTGTAAGCCATATACTTTGAGCTGAACTTCTCCAAGCTATCATAACTCCTCCTTGCAGTCCTAAAAGCCTCAACTTGCATCATCTCAGGCATGTCTGATACCAACACCTTCACTTGAAGAAACGCAGCCACTGATGCCAAATTTGTTTCCACTTGGGAGACTGACTTCCTCCCCTCGACCACCACCTTCCCTCCCCCGCCCCCGCCCCCGCCACCATTCTGATCACTTGCTTTCTTAGATTTTCCATTCAACCAGTTATACTTGTAAACAGATGTTTTATCCACCGAAACAGGGTTATGAGCTGGTACATTGTGATGAGCTCCATCCCGAGACTTGTAGAAGGATTTGAATCCCTTCATTTGCTTGTTTAGACTAGCCATTACGTTTACGTTCTCGTGGAGAATATATAGAGAACATGGAAGGGGGAGGAGTTTTTAAATAATGAAAAGAGTCAAACCATGTGATGAAGGATAATAAATTGGTTGTGATTTGATATATTTTGTGGAGCTGGGACACCCACACCCTTCACAGCCTTACTTGTAGGGTAAGGGTCCCTTGAAGTATATGGTAGGTTGATGTATTATTTGTCCTAAACAAAGGAGATAGCATTTTCAATGAAACAAAATGCTTCCCTAAATCAATGTTGTGGAGAGTTCGAACAAATGTTTGTCAAGACCAAAAAAACATATATATATATATATATATATAAAAGGTATTTTAAGGAATATGATGAACAACTCTCATTATTATTATTATCTTTATTTGAAGCTAGAGATTTGTGTCTATTTTATTGGATTTTCAAAAGAGTTTTGATAGATTCTTAAATTTTGATTTTGATTTTGTAATAAAATCTTTGGCCCGTTACGTATTGTCGTCAACCTCATGGTTTTGAGACGTGTTTACTAGAAAGAGGTTTTCACACATTTACAAGGAATGTTTCGTTCTTTTCTCCAACCGATGTGGGATCTCATACTCCACCTTCCTTGGGGAGCCAGTATCCTCTATACACTGCCCCAATCTTTGTCTCTGATACCATTTGTAAGAGTCTAAGCCCACCACCACCAAATATTGTCCGTTTTGGTTCGTTGCTGTTAGTCTCATGGTTTTAACACATCTCTATTAAAGAGGTTTTGTTTCCCTCTCTGACATGAGATCTCGCACTCTTGAACTCTAGGTTATTGACGAATTAATTTTTTTTAAAGTAATTTATTAAATAAATTTAAATTTTATCTATAGTATCTGAAATTTTCAATTTTATGTCTTTTAAATCCATGATTTTAAAAAAATAGAGTCTAAACTTGTAATATTGAAATTTAACCTCAAAATTTTTTAAAAAAATTTAAAATGACAAACTACTTTCTCTTGAGTTTATGATTTTTTTTTTAATAAATTATGTATAAATAATGTGAAATATTAAATATTTGTTAATATATCGACATTTTCATCTATATTTCCATCGACATAAAAAATGAATCAACATTTTCATTATATCAAAAAGTCACTAAATATTATATAAATAAACTAAACTATTTTAAAATAAATAAAATGGAGATAAAATTAATTTAATTATTAAATACAAGGTCTTTGTGGAAAACTTTGAGGGCAAAAGGGGGTTTTCACAATTGGTGGGTTTTTTTTCCAATTAATTTGGAGATCAATAATTAATAAAAAGATAATTGATATTTTGCTACATTATACTTCATGTAGAGGACCAAGCTACCGTAATACTTTATATTATATAGACAATTTTTTTTTAATAATTGATATCTTTATCAAAGTAATTTAATATAAAGTTCTATAATTATGACATTTAATAATTTATTGAACAAAATCTAATAATGGATGAAGTAATATAATTTTAATTAGTGTGTTATTTAGTATAATTATTATTTTATGGTTGAAAAGTGACATATAATTATTTCTTTATTTAATAAATATAATAGTGTAAGCTATGTAGCTTATATTATAAAGTTCATAATAATATTAAAACTAAGCAATGAAAATTGCATTATTTTGGGATTAATTAATTCACTTTATGATAAATATGTAACAGTTTAATGACCCGGCCCATAATGGGCATGGGCAAATTTGGAATTGCACGGTCCGGTCCGGTCCGGTCATTGTATGACAATATAACCGGAAACATAAACCGACTCGATCAGACCGGCATGCGAGCCAGACACAAACCTCACGGGAAGGCCACTGCTTCACAAGGAAGACGAAGATGCTCAGGCCGCCGTTTGCAAAGCGCTTATGGAATCCCACAGCACGCAGTTTTCTGCTTCGTTTCAGTCAATATGTAATTAGTTTCTCCATTTGCATCTTCTGTTCTACGGTTTTCTCTTTCATTTTTTGTTTCTCTGATTTGTATTGGTCTCTTTAGAGGGAACTTCATAGCAGAAATCGGAAAGCCATGGAGTTGATCGCCAAAGGATGGAGTGCTTTGAAGGAAGTCGATAGAGTTATTGATTACTGCGAGCTCAATGATCGCCGTCTCATCCCGCTTCTTCGGGTAATTGCTTTGAATTACACCTTGTTTCTGTTTTTCTCTTCCCAAATCGCTGAAATAATCGTTACGTTACTTTTTTACATTGCTAATAAATCATGTAACTAATTACTAATGCTTACTGATTACTGAGATGGATTTATGTGGAAAACAGTATCTGAATGCTTGATGTTCATGAAATTTCCTTGGATGTTTTCAGGATTTACTGAAAATTTACAGGCCTCAAGTTCAAATTCAATGCCATTTCATTTCTTTCATAATTAATATTTGTTCATAGTAGCTTAGTCCTATCCTAGCTGATTACGTCGAAAACTTGAGCTTTTGGGTTATCATCTTATGCTGCAGTTGAACAATTTGGTATTTGTGTCTGAATTAAAGAAATGTATGCCATTGTCCAGAAGCTAATGGGATGGCCTTCACAGAACAGCAGGCAGCTTTGCTTTTATTACTTTGGTTTTGGTTGCATTTTCTATGTACTTTCTCTGTTTTCTTTCTGTAATTGGGATTACTCTCTCACGAGATGGACGTTGTTCCCGTTTGCAAATGTTTCAGACAGCGAAGGAAAACTTTGAATTGGCTCTTGAAGTTGATAATTCAAATACCCATGCTAGATATTGGTTGTCAAAATTGCATTTGAAGTATCACGTCCCAGGGGGATGTAAAGCTGTGTAAGTGAACCTTGTACTTCTTTACTTGAACGATGCATTCGTTACTTGGGATAACTGCTGTAGTTCTTGAGTTTTGTGTTTCAAGCGTTATGGCTGTAATGTTTCGAAGGTAAGTGATAGGTCGGCATGGGAAAGAAATTCAGTATGACTCTTTTGAAACATCTACTTTCATTTGTTCATTGTCTGTTTCAAATCTCAGAAAACATGAAGTAGACGGGTTCATTTGTATTTATATTGTCTGTAAGTTTTTTGTATTTATATTGGACCACTGTGTGGCCATGTCTATTATATGGCTGCTGGTTTTTTGCTCAGGGACATGTTTTAGTCTCTTTTTCTTCTTTGTTGTAACAGGGGAGCTGCATTGTTGGTTGAAGCAGCAGATATGGGCGATCCAGATGCACAATATGAACTCGGTTGTCGTCTGAGAGTTGAGGTGAAACTGCTAATTTTTGTTGCTAGTGAATGCATTGTCCAATCCATAAATAAGAGCAAAGTTTTGGACCTTATTTAAAAAAGAAACTGTGAGATCTCACATCGGTTGGAGAGGAAAACGACATATTCCTTATAAGGGTGTGGAAACCTCTCCCTAGCAGATGCATTTTAAAAACCGTGAGTCTAATGACGGTACATAACGGGCCGAAACAGACAATATCTGCTAGCGGTGGGCTTGGATTGTTACAGAAACTTGGTTGAGTTGGTTAACTTCTAACTTATTTTCTTGGGTTAACTGTGGTTTTGGTTCCACCCCACTAACGAGGCCCATTCACCGAACACTAATTTTGATAGACATGGAGGATTTTTCTTTTTTCACCCAAAAGTTTGGACTTAGTAATCAAAAGATTGGACCTAAATCTGGTTAAGTAGGTGCGATGTCACATGCCTAACCATACGAGTTATTCTCATGGCATTAGGAGTAAATATCGTTTTTTGCCTATTGCTTGTAATCACGTTAGCAAGTTAGGTATTTATTCTTCCATGCTTGTATTTGTTGCCTCATCAACTACTTTGGTTTTTATTTAAGTCGGTGAAATGGTTTGTGCAGAATAAATATGTACAATCAGACCAACAAGCTTTCTATTATCTGGAGAAGGCTGTTGACCAGGTATGACGCCTAATTGCAGGCTCAAAGAGATCACATTTTCAAATTATGCATTAAACCTTACCTGCTCTTGCAATGTTCTAGCTGCATCCAGGTGCACTTTTTCTTTTAGGTGCAGTATATCTGACAGGAGACTGCGTGAAGCAAGATATTGCATCGGCATTATGGTGCTTCCATCGGGCCTCAGAGAAGGTAGTATAATGTATTCCTTTCATCATGATTATAGGCTCTACAATTCAAAAGCTGCATACCTTGGCACTGGGTTGCGGCCTAGTTCCAGGCAAGCATCGTCCGATATTCACCTCACACAGCATGGGCTTTTGCGCAATTACACGTGTGGGCCCTCCTTGATAATATACTTGTGAGATACCACATCGGTTGGGGAGGAGAACGAAGCATTCTTTATAAGGACGTGAAAACCTTTCTCTAGCAGACGCATTTTAAAAACTTTGAGGGAAAGCCCAAAGAGGACAATATCTGCTAGCGGTGGGCTTGGGCTGTTACAAATGATATCAGAGCTAGAATTGAGCGATGTGCCAGCGAAGAGGCTGAGCCCTGAAGGGGGTGAACACGAGGCAGTGTGCCATCAAGGACGTTGGACCCCAAAACGAGGTGGATTGGGGGCTCCCACATCGATTGGAGGAGGGAACGAGTGCCATTGAGGACGCTGGGCCCTGAAGGGGGGTGGACTGTGAGATCCCCACATCGGTTGGGGAGAAGAACGAAGCATTCTTTATCAGGGTGGAAACATCTCCCTAGTAGACATATTTTAAAAACCGGAAAAACCCAAAGTGGACAATATCTGCTAGCGGTGGGCTTGGGCCGTTATAATACTATTTCTCCCCTCCAATCCATACTTTTGATCCAGTTGCCTTTATATTCGTTCCTTTCATATGAAAATAATCCATCCATGACCCCTTTTTATTCCCTTGTTCACATATGACATATTTGCCATCTGGTTTTCTCTTCTATTTTAATCTTTTTATTCCATCATTGTATTAATCATTGGTTTCTTAATTTTCTGTTAGCACACTGTTGGAACATTTATGTTGTAGACAATGACTTTAACTGGTATAATAACTTCATGGCTTCTCATGTTCGCAGGGTCATGCTGGTGCAGCTATAGCATACGGATCTCTTCTTCTCAAAGGTAAGAATTTCTCTAGCTCCACAGCTTGGTACTAATTCAAAGTATTCCACAACGTTATTTAGAAAAAAGCATAAAAACTACATCATGATCTTAGATAGAAAGTTGTGGAGTTCGCATCGTATCGATGCATCGAAGTACTAGACGATTAAATAGAGCCAAATTTAGTAGCTACCCCTCATCTTTAGTCCTTTGATATGCATGTCTTAGGCGTTGAAGTACCCGAATCTCTAACGAAATTCAGCTTAAAGAATGGTTCTTCAACCAGAAAGGCTAGAAATAACCCAGATGGTCCTATGAGTTCAGTTGAGAGGGCTAGAGAACAGTTCAATGCAGCAGCAATCTCAGGGTGTGATCTTGGGCTCAAATGGTTAAACAGACTCGAAAAGGAAGAAAGGAATTTGTCGACCGAATCTGGATGACGCTATTGACATTAATATACACGTTATAGGACCGAGTTACCTCGAACAAATTGGTCTCCTTAAAGAAGAGTTTCTCTTCATATTAGTACATTAAACTTGATTAAAGATAATGTATGTTCTTTACTGGCTGATTTATATTATAACCCTCTGTATCTCTTTTGTACAAGCAGGCAAAGTAATTCCTTGATTCATCTGTATCATGATATATAATAAGCATTGGGTAGATTGCTTTGACATCTTCTCAAGCAGGCAAAGTAATTCCTTGAGCGATATTCTTTTTGTAACAGTCTAAATCTACTGCTAACAGATATTATCTTCTTTGAGCTTCCTCTCAATATTTTAAAACACGTATGCTAATGAAGGGTTTCTACGTCTCTATAGAAAATGGTTTGTTCCCCTTACCAACTGATGTGGGATCAGACAGTATAATCCACCTCCCTTTGGAGAGTAGAATGAGCGCCAATGAGGACGTTAGGCCACAAAGAAGGGTGGACTGTATTGTGAGATTCCACATCGGTTAGAGAATAGAGTGAAACATTTTTATAAGGGTATGGAAACCTCTCACTAGCATAAGCGTTTTAAAACTTTGGGAAGAAGTTCGGAAGGGAAAGCCCAAAGAGGATAATACGGTTAGCAATGGGTTTGGGCCGTTACACTTTTTCTAACCATTTTCTTGAAAAAATAATTCAAATTTGATATTTTAATTGTTGTCGGTCTCTTATACATAATAATCCCGAGCAAACAAAATATAAATATAACTTGAGAGTACATTATATTTTAAATAATTATTTTCAAATTTATAAATTATAAAAAAAAAACATGTCTATTTTAGTCATTATATTTACATTAATATTCATTTACATAATTTTTTTTTTTTTTTTTTTTTTTAAATTTCAAGTATTACATTTTAAACCCATAATAAATAACCATTTAGAAAGAAAAGAAAAAAAAAAGAAAAAAAAATAGTAGCAGAAAAAGAAGGGTATTATTGTACTTTCGCATACACATAAAATAATATAAAATCAAGGAAATGTTAATAGAGAGGAAGTAACAAAAAAAAGATCAGAAATTGTATTGCAGTGTTTTAGGGTTTTGTGTTGCATCAGAAATTGTGTTCCTTTGGCCTCCTCCAATAACCCTAAAAACTAGGGTTTTGGGTTTTGTGTTGCAGTGTTTTAGGGTTTTTGCGAGGTGAAGGAAGGAGGAGCTTGATGGAAGAAATTGTAGAAGGCGTGGATTCCATGAACTTGGGTTCCGATTCGTATAAGAAGAATCGGATTCAGGTCTCCAACACCAAGAAACCTTTGTTCTTCTATGTCAATCTCGCTAAGGTTTGCAATTTCGCTATGTTTCGATTCCATTTGTTCTTATAATGCGTCGTGTTTCTGATTTTTGTTTTCGGTTTTTAATGTAGAGGTACATGCAGCAGCATGATGTGGTTGAACTTTCTGCTCTTGGAATGGGTAATTTTTCTGCTTTATGCTTCCATTTTGTTCTCTAATAGGTCTGTGTAATTGTAATTGATTTGAAGTCTGCCTTAAAAGGACTTTAAATTCTGAGTTACGGGACTATCTGTTAATGATCAAGTAAAGTAATGTGCAATTTGCAATTAGTTTGTTTCCTTTCTGGTTGCCATTTGACTCTTTCAGTCTTACTTGGATCTGATGACGTTATTACTTCTCATCTCACAACCTGGGTGTTATGCCACAGTATGCGGATGACTGGGGGGACTAGAGTGTTGTTGGAACTAAATGGAATGTGCTGTGAATGATGTTTCGAAAAAGTTTGGAAGATGCATACTGATATTATTTTTGTTAATTTCAAGTTTTTGGATAACTGATAATCACCTGGAATTCTGTATCCAGAATGATACAAATTTGTTGAAAGACTTTCCAGCCGTAGTCATGTGAGATCCTACATCGGCTGGGGAGGAGAATGAAGCATTCTTTATAAGGATGTGGAAACTTCTCCCCAGCAGACGCGTTTTAAAAACCTTGAGAGGAATCCTGAAAGAGAAAACCCAAAGAGGACGATATCTGCTAGTGGTGGGCTTGGGTTGTTACTAATGGTATTAGAGCCAGACACCAGACGATGTGCCAGCGAGGAGACTGAACCCCAAAGGGGTGGGCACGAGGTGGTGTGCCAGCAAGGACGCCTGGCCCCGAAGGGGGGTGGATTGGGGGTCTCACATTGATTGGAGAAGTGAGCGAGTGCCAGCGAGGACGCAGGGCCCCGAAGAGGATGAATTGTGAGATCTCACATCAGTTGGGGGGAGAACGAAGCATACTTTATAAGGGTTTGAGAACCCCTCTCTCTAGTAGATGCGTTTTAAAAACCTTGAGGCGAAGTCCGAAAGGGAAAGCCCAAAACGGACAATATTTGCTAGCGGTGGGCGTGGGCCGTTATAGGTCATGTTTGGTTTTTGGTGCATCTTTTATCTATTTTTACCATCCCAATGAATGAACTTTATTGTATATTTTTTTTTTTGGGACTTACTCATGATTTGTCCATAAAAATTTATCTCCGACTACATTAATGAACATACCTTTGTTTTGCAGCAATTGCCACAGTTGTTACAGTTGCCGAAATTTTGAAAAACAATGGACTGGCTGTTGAGAAGAGTATGGTTTCTGGCTTTCTCGTTTTCAGATAAGAGTGTATACTTTTGTTCCTTTTAGTGACTAACATCGAATTTACAGAGATCACAACCTCAACTGTTGATATCAAGGACGACTCAAGGGGCCGACCTGTCCAGAAGGCTAAGGTAAAGATTGTCCCCATGCATATTTAAGATCTCCTAATTGGTAAATACTCGAAAAATCCTAACGGGGGGACGTTTACTAGAGAAGGTCAACTTTTGAACCTTCTTCAGTGCGTAGGAATTTTTAAAATGGCTGATAGAGTAATCATGGTTCCATTTGCATTCGGACATCAAAATATCGAAAAGTCTGGTTTGCAATGTTAACTTGCATGATCTGTGTGTTTTTTTTGTACGAAAAAAGAGACCGAGGTCCTATAAATCTTTTATACATTCATTATTTGTTGGATTTGTTACTTGTTTATGTTGAACGAAAACGTATTAGTTAGTGTTCTTCTATCACCATGGAACTCAATGAATTTGTTCTTTTCTTTCTCCAAGAGCTTCTTGAATACTGATTGTAACTTTGGCCTTGTCAGATCGAGATCTTGCTGGGTAAAACCGAAAACTTCGATGAATTGATGGCAGCTGCTGCCGAGGAAAGGGCGGAGACAGGTGATGCAGATGAGCAGAGTTAAAAGATGAATTACCACCATTTGCTGTATCTTTTATTTCTGCTATAATTTTTGTTTGTGATGAACCCAATTCTCCATCATTTATTGTAGCTCTCTAGGGGTACTTGAGGAGTTAAGGCACTATTTTTCATAGTCAGTTTGTTCATAGGTTTCGTTTTAGAGATCTTCAAAGTTTCTTTTGGAGTCTTTTGCCATATACAAAACCAATTTTTGCGTCGTTATTTTCTGCTTCCAATCTTTTGGATTTTAGAAGAAACTTTAATTTGTTAACCCTAATTAGTCCGTTTGAAGCACATGCACGAAGAAAATTGAGTTATGGTCAATATTTTTTTGATATTGTTTTATGGAATTCTCAAAATCAATAATTTTTTTACTTCGAATTTCGAAGGAAAAGGGCTATAGCACTTGAAGAAAATTTGTATATTCCAATGTAATATTGAGTCACGTTCGAAGGAAAAGGGCTATAGCACTTGAAGAAAATTTGTATATTCCAATGTAATATTGAGTCACGATCGATGTTTTTCGATATTGTTGTGGGGGTGTTCAAATTTGTTGACTTCGACACCGAGCTTATAGCACTTGGGATGTTGATAGAAACAGTCGTTTGAAATGTATGTATTACAAGAAGCAATATTGAATTGTTTCTATATTTGATTTCCATATCAAAAAGAAATAATCTGTTACAATGGAAAGAAGAATGGTGAGGCTTGGCCCTCTCAAAACGCTTCCTGCCTTTCAAATTGGGTATAAATCAAACAAGGAGTAAAGCCATTCTGATATTCACTAGTCCTTGGAGGTTAAGACCAGCAATCCCATTATACCAATAGTTATGTACTGCAATACCAATAATAACAACAAATAAAAGTTAGTGAACAACACTACGCTTCATTCCATTCTATTTTCAAGTAAAATTTCAAACCTTGATTATAGGCATCTCTGTCATGATAATTGTTGCGTAACCAACATATGGCAAGAAACTGCAAAAGAAAAACAAAAATCTTCTTTCCTTACTTCTAAACAGCTTAGGGTATTTCAAAACAACACATGAAATTGCTTGATATAGTTAGATTTCGGAAAAATAATGACAAGTTCAACCACGAAGGCATGCGATTGTGCTTCAAGAAAGTCATCGAGGACGATGACTAAGTTAAATGGGAGAGAATGTCACAATCTGTGATGCGATTGTGCCCCGAGAAAGTCATCGAAGACGATGATTAAGTTAAGTGGGGGAGAGTGTCACAACCATACTATGAAAAGAGCAGGTTGTGACCCTCATGTCAAGACAACCACACAGTACAACCACGAAGCTTGTGAATTTACCCGACGGCTTTCCCCATTAAGTGTTGTCTTTCCAACCAAAGCTGATCCTTGGCGTATAGTAGAATGTCATCAAATTCATTATTGTCACCTGCAGATTTAACACACAAGAAACGAGCAAAGCTCATTGCCAAACATTTAGCAAGAACACTTCATTGTCATGTTTCAGTTCAAGTACCTTTTGTAAGTATGTAAACCTCTCCTGTGTCTCTGGTCTCGTGGACCTGACAAGAATAACATTTAAAGAACAAGAATGGTTTCCTGCTAAGCCACTACCAACTTTCATAATTCTATAATCAAATAAGTTGTTTGCACTCTTGGTAAAAAAAAAAAACGTTACCTTGATTACACGATGAACGATTGGAATGACCTGTCCCTAGCAAATGTTACAAATGGAAATTAGTAGACGATTTACTAATGTGAATACGACGCAAGATATGTTAGGCAAGGAACTCGAACGATGGCTACGAAGTTTAAGACTCGATTAGACGTTAAGAGGTTCATAAAACACAACCGAAGATATAAACATGAAACATAAGGCCAATATTGATAACCATTTGAATTTTGTAGTCGAAGCTTATAAACATCTCTTCCACTTGGGCGTTTCTTAGTTTCGTTTCAAAATTCAAATAGCAGAACTCAAGTTTCTTTTGTATCCAAGAACTAGCTAAAATCAGTGTAGAAATGTATGATCACACCAGTACATGAAACATGAGAGCAAACTTACTTCAATTTTATACACAACGATCTCCCCTGCACGAATTGGATCTTCATTCATGTGGAGGAAGAGAATGTCGCCCTGCAACAGATAAAACTCCCATAAGAAGCCATAACAAAATTATCATAAGCCTTACCCCATTTATGCTTGGCCACTGTGCATTCTCAGATATGCTATGCTAGCAGCGCTAGGTGAATATAAACCAAAATGAAGCACTATAGAAATAAGAATAAGGTTAAATTAGAAATCTAGTCACTCAACCTCGAGATTTCTGACGACCCAAGACCACTGCTAGCAGATATTGTCTTCTTTGAGCTTTCCCTTTTGGGTTTCTCCTCAAGGTTTTAAAACGCGTGTACTAGAGAGAGGTTTCCACACTCTTACTAGGAATGCTCTGTACCCCTCTCCAACTAATGTGGGATCTCACAATCCACCCCTCTTAAGGGCCCAGCATCCTTGCTGGCACACCGTCCAGTGTCTGGCTCTAATACCATTTGTAACAGCCTAAGTCCACCGCTAGCAGATATTGTCCTCTTTGAACTTTCTTTTCTGGGTTTCCCCTCAGTTTTAAAATGCGTTTGTTACAGAGAGGTTTCCACACCCTTAAGGGATGGTTCATTCTCCTCTCCAACCAATATGGAATCTCACAATCCACCCTCCTTAGGGGCCCAACGTCCTCACAGGCGCACCGTTCGGTGTCTAGCTCTGATACCATTTGTAACAGCCCAAGCCTACAGCTAGAAGATATTGTCCGGTTTGAGCCGTTACAAATTTAGTCACTGAACTTACACATAAACTTCAAATATATATTTGATAGATCACTTGATTTTTAAAATTTCAAATGCATGGCTAAGAGTTAGGACCAATCTACTTAAGAGAATGAAGTTGCTTGTCTTAGAGATCAGCTCACCCTAGCAAAACCAGGTTCCATACTTTCAGAAAGCACAACCACCACAGGCGACTCACTGCCAGTCCAGCACATCAACCCTTTCCAAATCATCGATGCCATTGAAACGATCAAACCTGATACATTATGATATTGTTCTTAGAGTAAAGGAATGAAGAAGAGAAATACATATTGCAGATGAATACCAGGACTAAGGAGTTGGAATATAAAAACAAAAGCAGCTAAATCATTCTTCTCCATTCCTACATGCCTATATGTATGTTCCTTTCAGGGATGAAATGAAGAAAACTCGAACTAAGACTATAAATTTGGTGCTTGAATTTTGTTTAACTTTTATGCTTTGTGTCTATTTAGTTCTGGAGCTTAAAAATACATTTACGTCTCTAAATTTTAAACTATGATTTTTGTAACAGCCCAAACCCACCGCTAATAGATATTATCTGTTTTGGCCTGTTACGTATTACCATCAGCTTCATAGTTTTAAAACACGTCTATTAGGGAGAGATTTCCACACCCTTATAAGAAATGTTTCGTTCCCCTCTCCGATCAATGTGGGATCCCACAATCCACCCCCTTGAGTGCCAACGTCCTCACTGGCACACCGCGCGGTGTCTGACTCTGATACCATTTTGTAACAGCCCAAGCCCACCGCTAGTAGATATTGTCTACTTTGGCCCATTACATACCACTGTCGCCTCACGATTTTAAAACGCGTCTACTAAATAGAGGTTTCCACACCCTTATAAAGAATACTTCATTCCCCTCTCCAATCAACGTAGGATCTCACACAATTCTATACCACTTGCACCGTTTGTGATTCTATACACTTTCACCATTAGCAATGTTACAATCATGAAAGGACGTATCTATCAAACATTCATTAGCTAATTTAACACGACGGGACAAATAGAGATTGGGAGAAAGGAGTAAGTTGGATAAAGTAAAATAGAACAGAAAAAGTCAAAATCCTATCCAGTTTAAAGATTGTGACACTGTATTTTATCAAATTGTTCGTTTCTTTCAACCATTGATCTCCAAATCATGTCAAACTAGCATATATTTGTTCATCATGCGTTCCACATCCATCGTTTCGTTAACTATCACAAATTTAAATTCTGGAGACACTGAAACAAATTAGACCAAAATTATAGAAACTAAATGGGAAAATTCACACTACCAATGTCTAAAAATAACTCGCAGTTCTTGAATCATACAAAGAAGAACAGTTCAATACCCCATCAATTTGAATCATCAAGAAAAATCAAACGAATACTTCCCAGCAGATTGCTCATTTCATGAACAGCAAAATGTAAACAAAATGTTAAAAGATTGAATTTACGTACCAAAACTGACGGCCTGAGATAGAACCTTCCTGATTTTGATGGATTTGAAAGACTCAATGGTCTCTCCAATCCAACCCATGTCGGCTACCCTCTTGAATTGGGCTTAATGCGATCGATCAATGGAAATGAAAACTGGGTTTTTCTTGATTTTGAAGAACTTCTCTCGAGCTTTTACTATTCGGGATTTCGCGGGTTCAGTCGTCCCGGTTTGCGCTAGCGTCTTGATTTCTATTGGCGCCGATGACCAAAGTGGGCCCACCTCATGCACAAAAATAAATAAATATTAAAATTTTTAAAAAATATATTCTATTGGTCCCTAACATTTGAGCAAATTCTTATTTAGTCCTTCATTTTACAGTTAATTTAATTTTTAGTTGATTTTTGGGTTTTAAAATATTATATTTTTACCATTTTTAATTTTTTTTTAAAAATTTTAAAATGGGTTCTTTTAAGCCAATTTTTATTTAATTTTTAAAATTGTAGGAAGGTAAATATATTATTGGTTTTTTTCCTCAAAATTTAGCGGTATTGTTAAAAAATAAATAAAAATTAAAGAGTATTTTTGAAATAAAACACAAATTTAGAAGTATTTTTTTATTAATTTAGTCAATTTTTATTTAATTTTTAAAATTGTAGGAAGGTATTTGTATTATTCGTTTTTTTTCCTCAAAATTTAGTGGTATGGTTAAAAAATAAATAAAAGTTAAAAGGGTATTTTTGAAATAAAATATAAATTTAGAAGTATTTTTTTTTATTAATTTAGCTAATTTTTTGTTTAATTTTTAAAATCGTAGGAAGGTAAATGTATTATTTGTTTCTTTTTCCTCGAAATTTAGTGGTATTGTTAAAAAATAAATAAATAATTAAAGGGTATTTTTGAAATAAAATATAAATTTAGACGTATTTTTTATTAATTTAGCCAATTTTATTTAATTTTTAAAATTGTAGGAAGGTAAATGCATTATTTGTTTTTTTTTCCTCCAAATTGAGTGGTATTGTTAAAAAATAAATAAAAATTAAAAGGTATTTTTGAAATAAAATACAAATTTAGAATTATTTTTATTAATTTAGTCCATTTTTATTTAATTTTAAAAATTGTAGGAAAGTAAATGTATTATTGGTTTTTTTTTTTCACGAAGTGGAATTTTTAAAAAATAAATAAAAATTAAAGAGTATTTTTGAAATAAAATATAAATTTAGAAGTATTTTTATTAATTTAGCCAATTTTTATTATTCGTTTTTTTTTCCTTGAAATTTAATGGTATTGTTAAAAAATAAATAAAAATTAAAGGATATTTTTGAAATAAAATACAAATTTAAAAGGTATTTTTATTTAATTTTTATTTGGTACATTTATATTTTTAAAATTTAGAAATGTGAAAATGTAGTATTTTAAAATTTAGAATTATATGGTCCACTAATGGGCTGAGTGGATCCAAAAGTACAATTATATGGTCCAAGCCCAAGATCTAAACTGGGCCGGCCTTGTTAGATATATTGGGCTTGGGCCCAATTTAGACGTCAGTGTCCAAGGGTCTCGGCCCAGTGACCTTGAGTCTTCTCTATATCTTCCATACATATATCGTCAAGAATTTACCGGTAGCTCTTAAACCCTAATTTTGTTTCCCTCGAATTCTGCTGTCGTTGTGTTAAAACCCTACCTTTCTTCTTGGATCTAAAATGGTACTGTATCTTTGTTTGATGAACTTACGTTGATCTTTGTTTCATTCGTTTGCATGGATTTTTATGGTGGTTGTGTTTTTGCAGACAGGAGAAGCAGTGAATCCCAAAGCCTATCCTTTGGCCGATGCGCAGCTCACAATTACTATTCTTGATCTTGTTCAGCAGGCTGCTAACTACAAGCAGCTCAAGAAGGGCGCGAATGAAGGTAGCGTGATTTGTTTAAAGTTAGTGTGTTTCGTTTGATCAACGTTCTGGCTTCGTAAGAAGTATTCGGTGAGGATTTTGTATGGTGTTATTTGTTTTCCGTTGGTTAATGGTTTTCTTTTGATGGATTTTCAGCCACTAAGACGCTGAATAGAGGAATTTCGGAGTTTGTAGTGATGGCTGCTGATACTGAGCCGCTTGAGATTCTTCTCCATCTTCCATTGTTGGCTGAAGATAAGGTAAAACTATCTGTTGTTTGAACTTTCGGTTGATAGTCATGGTTTTCTGTTGTTACTTGTTAGTATAGAGATTTTGACGAATGGGTGAATGAACGTATTGAAGTATCCCCATATCTCCCCTGCTATTTATTGTACTGTTTCTTAACTAGTGAAACCTTAGTGTAAACAATGCAAGAATTTGGCGTTTATACAGACGCAATAGTTAACAGCTCTCTATTTTTTGTTTCATCGTTCTTTCTGGATTCTACGATGTAAAAGATGAATTTATCCTTTTGCCTTGTTATGGAGTCTCTTTTTGGATAGAGTTAGACCTGCGAGCTAGCTACGAAGAGTACTCTTCTCACTCCTCTCCCTATCGGTCTCATTACTTCGCTCCTTCACCTCTCCCACTCTGTAAAGTTGCTTCGCTCCTTTTGAGGATCGAGGTTTTGTGTGCTATGTCCATGCCAATAGACAAATGATTGATTAACCCATTCAAAACAATTTACGTGAGGGGCTTCTTCCATAACCCAAGCTCAAGAGATAAGAGGGCCCTAGAAAAACCTTTTTGTTTAGGGGTAAGGGGGTGCTAACATCACTCTAATACGCCCATAACAGTTATCTTCGGCCTCATGCTGATAATTATTCAATTATGGTTTGTTTGTAAAAGATCTCGAGGGAAAATGCCTTTTACTGTCATGTTATATTTGCAGATATTTGATCATATACAGTCCTTATAAGAACCAAATAGTAGGATGATTTCTTTTCCTGACTTCAATATCATAGAATTTTATGTTCCAAGATGAAAAATTGTGCTCATTGCTCTATGATATAATGGTTTTATACCCAAACTTGCAGAATGTGCCTTATGTATTTGTCCCTTCAAAGCAAGCTCTTGGCCGAGCATGTGGTGTCACTAGACCTGTAATTGCATGCTCTGTAACAACAAACGAGGGAAGCCAATTGAAATCTCAGATACAGCAACTGAAGGTAATTACTACCTCATCTTTCGTGAGGTATCATCTTTCTCAAGTATCTATTTCCCCTTGATAATACACTGTATTTCCTTCTTAAATGCAGGATGCCATTGAGAAGCTGTTGATTTGAAGCGTGTTCTATATGGCGTTCGGTATGATGGGCTTCTTTGATCGTCATGGTCGCTGCTCCGGAGGCTTTGACTGAAGTTGTTGTGCAATTAGGGGAAACTGCCTTGGTATTAACCTATATATATTGAGCTTCTTTTTTGCCATTAAGAATGAGACAAAGCACTCGTACAATTTTAATGACAGTTTAAGCTAATGTTTATCCCTGTGAGTTTGCCTCTATTTGATTAATGAAGCATGGCTTGTTCATCAGCATCTCTTTGCATTTTTGCACCATTATTGATAATATAATAGATGTGAAAAGAAGGGTCAATTATTGACCTTTCACATGCCATGGAAAAAGGAGTCCTAGATCGCTTAAGACTACAATGTCTCTGCTCAATTACATAATGATTAGCAATTATTAAACCATGGAAGATATGGTATGTTTGGGAGGTTCTTAATGATAATTGTTTTTTTCCGTTTATGGTTTTAAATTCTTGTACATTCACTTATGTCGAAGAATATTAATTCCGTGGGTTGTTTGGTATTTGGGTTATTAAGATATCTTCGATATGATATATTTTGGTCGTTCATAAAGATTGTATAAACATAGTTTGACTGGTCGTTCATAAAGATTGTATAAACATAGTATGACGGGAACTCGAATGTACTAGTTTGTTTTGATTCTTTAGTTTTAAAACATTTACCCACCTCCAAATTACTATTAAACTTGTTAAAATATTTCAAAATTTATTACCTTCCTAATAAACTAATTAAATAGTTTAATTTGTTTTTCTTTTTAATAATATAGGTATGGAATAATTATAGTTTTGTAATTTATATATATTTTTATAATATGTACCAATACATTTAAAAGGTGAAATTTATGATTCTGATAACGGTGTGATTGGAGCGTGACAGAAGGGAAAGAGGTGTGATTGGAGCGTGACAGAAGGGAAAGAGGTCGTAACGAAGTCGCAAACTTTCTTAAATTATGCAGGAGACTGGATAATAGGTGACGAGATATGTTCTCGAAAAGGAAGTCGTAGTAAATGAAGTAAGTTCAGATAGATGTCATGTAAGAATGGTAGATACTTATTTCTATTCAAATAAATGAATAATGTTGCATTATAAATGGTTTTCAATACCTTCTTTTTTTAGGATCATCTCTCCATAAAGTTCGGCTGACGTTATTCACATTTAAGGTTTAAAATCCTCTCATTTCCAATCTTATAAAGCAAGTTGTTCTTATCCAATTCATACAATGATGTTGACATGAAACTTATAATTCACCTTTTAAAAATTATTGTTTGTGGAAACTCGTTCATCCTACCAAATTTTGATTTTCTTTTTCCTTCCCTTTTTAACTAAAATCAAGAGCGACAGAGGGGGAAAACATGTTTATTTCACGAGAAGAAAGTCCTCTCCTAGTAGAACTCGTGCAAATCGTTGAATCAAGGTAAGTTTGTATTGAGTTTTTAATTGCTCAAAAACGTTTTAAAACGTTTAGAAAGTCAGTTCAAATATACTCTTAATATCGCATAGTCCTGAACGGGACGGGCAAACTTTTTAGTTTAGTGGAGACCGAAAGGGGATAGGCCCTAATTTGATTGTCATGTTATGGACTTTATCCACTTATTTCACGTTGGATGTTGCTGTAATGGCATGAAGCTGTACGATATTTCCATTTTTCTGGTCTGTTGGTAATGTAGAAAGTGCTCACCACATTCAAAAGCTAAGATATTGCATTGTACTAAATTATTTTCTGCCTTCTTTTTGTTTGTGTGTCTCTGTCTATGCATCCCTTTGCTTCATTCTTATTCTATCTTTTTAGTACAATAATTACATTTAAACTCTCGACCTCAAAAAGAGTACGTGTCTCTAACAGCCTAAGCTCACCGTTAGCAGATATTGTCTTCTTTACATTTTTTCTTTCGAACTTTCCCTCAAAGTTTTTAAAACCCGTCTGTTAGATAGAAGTTTTTATACCCTTATAAAAAATGTTTCGTTCCTCTCTCCAACCGATGTGAGATCTCACAATCCACCCTCTTTCGAGGACGTTGTCCACTCGTTCTCCTCTCTAGTTGATGTAGGATCTCACAGTAATTGTACTGATCTACATTCACTTTGAGAATTTACGAAGAACGAGGTGTCAAGATCTACATAGCTTGAGGTCAAGACACCAAATAAACGTCCCAGTTGTAATAGGTGTCAAGCATATTGAGACTTGTAATGGGTGTCACATGTCGAGTTTTGTTAAACTTGTAAAGTAGTTAAAGATCGTGTAAATTATATGGGGGGTTTTTAATAACATTTTTAAAGGATATGAGCATCTAAAAAGCAAATCTTTGCTTCTAATCATTGAGCTCAAATGTTGTATTTGTACCCTACGAGTCAGAACTTGGTTGCAGATGTGCATATAAAGAAAAAGGGATGCAAGCTTTTGATATATATTTAATTTGCAATTGTCCCATTTTGATCTAATAATTGCTCTAATTTTCGTTTTGCATTTGTCATTTTCTTCTCAGATTAAATACCGTCAATTATTCTTTTGAAAGTCGCAATATTATATTTAACCTATTAAAAAAGTTCAAAATTACCTTTGTAGTAGATATCTGTTTTACGAGAATTGGACCTAAAACTGTGTTAATGACCTAAAACAAAAATGGAGGAACCTCAATACTATCACGCTGTTCTAGATCACTACCACCCTCGTTCTACGTCTCAATTTTAATCTTTCATCCAAGATTCTAAGTACCAGCTAGCTAACAGGGCAAGCAACGTAATAGAGTTTGCGTTAGAGTGTTATGAGAATTGGACTTAAAACTGTGTCAACGACCTGAAACAAAAATTGGAGATCCTCAACACTATCACAGTGTTCTAAATCACTACCACACTCGTTCTATGTCTCAATTTTCATCCAAGAGTCTAAGCACTGGTTAGTTAACAGGACAAGCAGAGTAATAGAGTATTCGTTAGAATATTACGAAAATTGGACCGGTGAGTGACCTGAAACAAAAATTGGAGAACCTAAACACTGTCATGTTGTTCTAAATCACTACCACACTCCTTCTACGTCTCAATTTTCAACCAAGATTCTAAACACCAGCTAGCTAACAAGACGAACAACATAATAGAGTCTCCATTAGAATGTTACGAGAGTTGAACCTAAAACAGTGTGTCAGATATTGTATACGACTATGAGAACAAAATTACAAAACCCTTTTTTCAAAGCAGAGTGAATAGAAGTGAGAAAGAAAGCAAGCAAATTCCCTAATATCTTAACCTTCACTTCAAATGTTCTGAAAAATTATATGGTTCAAAAGAGGAGTACTGAATACACAGATATTGTCTATAAAAGAATTGAGCAAATAATTTGTTTGGGAGGGGACTCCTAATCCCACTAACATGTAATGTTTGGAAACAATTCAAAAGCAATCATTATGTGCCTGACTTACAATAACATGATCAACTGATACTCACATGGCCTTCAACAATGCTTCCACCTGTCTTGAAAGATAAACTTACAGTAGTTCTCATCTCATAGAACCTTCCCCCGTTCTCAGATACCAAGAATCTGCTACCTAAAAGTGGAAAAATACTGACAGTAACTTTGTTTTCAAACACTAATTCTTAAGTGAGTTTGTAAATAAATGATGTCAATGAGAAAATGATTAGTCCAATGACAATTTTATCATACTATGAGAAGGATAAGACATTTCCAATACTATGCTTGGAAAGATGGTGGTGTGAATGAGATCAACAGTGGGAGCAGGGTAAGAACCTGTTTAAATGTGGAAGAAATACAAAATTTCTAGATTTTACTAAGACTATCAAGGATCGGACAATAACACATACTCGATCTAGATGAACACAAAGAACAGGAGAGAGAAAATGCAAAGAGGAATATTGGCTAGAAGTTTATATGAATGACTCCATAAGCACTACCTTAAGGAGATATATATGGCTCAGTTTACTATATATAGTTTTACTAGATATAACCATCTACTGTATATAATTATCTACCATATAAAGCTTTACCAGATAACCATTGCGTACGTTATAAATAAGTAGCCGACTCCATAACCTAACATAATACCCCCTAACAACAAGCTAACTTAGGCCTAACATAATACCCCTCGCGAATCATTTTGAATATATTCAAAATTTTGGGAGTTACATTGGTGTAACGTAAACTATATAATCAATTAGAACTACTTTGGCCTCTATGGTGGAATCAGTCTAGGGCCTGAGAGGCGGTGGTTTACCCTATGGCGGATGTCTGAATTGCTTCAATCAAAGAGATAGTGAAACCCGAGTGAAAGAGGGGCTTGACACATTTCCTATAGGATTTAAATATTTGGTGGTAATACTATTCTACCAAACTCATTATACACCAAATCATGTTTACTTATTTTCAACTTGAGTGGCAGTTCTTACCTGCCTCTGGGTTTCTTATCCTTATTTGCTCGGGTTAGACGATAGAAGAAGAAAGGCAGATGGATTTGGCTAGTGAGTGGGGTAGCAAAAGCACTCACAGGAAGTCTTGAGTGTCATTGATTTCACAATCTTCAAATTAAACCCGATCTTACCTGATAGAACAGAGAATGATAAAGCTATTGGTTTTGAATTTTAAGATTCCCATGGTCCTGTCGTGTAGCCTTTACAATCAATCTCTTCTTTACACATTCCCCCTGATATTTTTGGCAAATATCATTCTTGAAAGAAACAAATTTTAAATGAGCATCATGACCAAATATGACCTGTATCAGCCTTGTAATAGATACTTTTAGTAGTTATCTAACTTGCCAAAGAATGTCTATATAATGGAAAGATCCCAACAATGCACATAAACAAACCGAGTTGGAGAATAGCTGAAGCAGCAGCATAAGGCTCACTTCGTAGCTTACATTCTCTACCAAAGAATGGTCAGTTCTTTTCAGTTCATTGTAGAATTCAAAATAGGATAATGTTCAAATATTTCTTCTTTCTAATTAAAGTTTTCAATGGCTGCAGGATGAAAAACAAAGTTTGACAGTTTCTGATGCTGTGGACTACAAAGGGTTTCCGGCAAACCGATCTAAAACTGGTGGTTGGGTCCCTGCTGCTCTTATCGTAGGTACTGCATTTTGTCTCATCTCTCTGATACACACCTCTTTCTTGAAGTGTTTCTGAGAACTGAAACCAAAACCAGCTTCAAGAATTTAAATAAGGTTGTCCAAGAGAATAGTTTGACATGTTCCCATATCTCACCTAGCTATCTAGTTTGGACAAAAGGTAGTCTTAGATCATCCAGAACTTCAAATTCTTCCCTTGTCCGGACTGAAATACATAGCTAATCTAGTTGTGAGAAGAGTTTGAACGAGTTTCATGGTCAATGTAACTATTATTAACAGCTACATTTGCAGATTCAAGGCATGACCATGGTGTTTATGAGATGTTTTAGAAGGATGATCCAAGATGGTCAAATTTCGTAGAGAATCAGAGAAAAAAATGTTGATCTTAATCAAGAAAGATAGGATTTTGGGGTTTATGAAGTTTTGATTGGTATAAATCTTTAGCACGTTTACATTCACTATTCAGAGCCTGCTCAATCTCAGTTTCGATCAATATTTTTCGACCTCTTGAGGTGAGAGGATGGGACCCTAACGAGGTACTAAAGCTATAGACAACTTCAAATAGTACTGTCCATGACATTATGTCTCGAAAGGGAAAAGGACAAATATTCTAGCTGGATCTTTTGCACATATTTAAATGCAACTCCTTTCGCCCATCTTCAATTATACTCGATTTTCTACAAAAGGAAGAATATTTAATACCAGTGCACATTCCTTGGCTACATAAAAAGTTCTCTTTCTGGTGTGAATTTTGGATATCCTTGTTTCTCCAAGAAAACTCAAATAAAGAAATAAATCATAACGGAATGAAAGATAAAATCATTAGAGAGGATGGATTTTTTGCTACAGACTGAATCAGACTCATTAAATTTTGGACAGGGATTGAGTTATGTGAAAGACTTTCAACAATGGGAATAGCTGTCAATCTGGTGACTTACTTGGTGGGAACATTGCATCTGCCTAGTGCAACTTCAGCCAACATTGTCACAGATTTCATGGGAACATGTTTCCTCCTTTGCTTGCTTGGAGGTTTTCTAGCAGATTCGTTCCTTGGAAGATACAAGACAATAGCAATCTTTGCCTCAATACAGACACTGGTAATTATAGATTTTCTCCAGTCAATTTGACATTTGGCAATCTTATTTTGTCTTTTCTTATCTCAACCATATTTGCTAAAATGAATTAGGGAACTGGAACTCTAGCAGTAATAACAAAGCTACCACAATTACATCCACCTCCTTGTGATCCTAGTGCCAGCCACAACTGCAAGCAAGCTAATGGATTTCAAATGGGAATGATTTATTTGCCTCTGTACATAATAGCTCTGGGAACTGGAGGTCTCAAATCCAGTGTTTCAGGATTTGGGACCGATCAATTTGACGAGAAAAATGACAAAGAGAAGGCTCAAATGGCATATTTCTTCAACAGATTTTTCTTGTTTGTCAGCAGTGGGACTTTGCTAGCAGTGACAGTGCTTGTTTACTTGCAAGATGAAGTGGGACGCAGTTGGGCTTATGGAATTTGTTCTGTTTCAATGTTCACAGCAGTTTTGATATTCCTGTGTGGTACTAAGAGGTATAGATACAAGAAAAGCATGGGAAGTCCAATAGTTCATATCTTCCAGGTCATTGTTGCAGCAATAAACAAGAGGAAGATGGAACTTCCACACAATGATGCTATGCTATATGAGGATCCTGCTGCAACATCAACTGTTGATCACACAAATCAATTCCAGTAAGTGATTTTTTGGCCTACCTAAAAATACTTGAAGATTAGACCGTTTCTGTGTGTATGTGTTTTGTTGGCTTAACCTTTACAAGTTGATTTGAAAAGGAACATCCTGTAAATAAAGATGTGGACAAGGGTAAGTTTTTGAAGGCTATTAATGTATTTTTTTTCTTTCTAGACTTCTGGACAAGGCTGCAATTGTGGCAGAGGGAGATTTTGAGAAATCTGTAAGCTCAGCTCACAATCCATGGAAGCTCTGCTCCGTAACAAGGGTAGAGGAGGTGAAGATGATGACGAGGCTCCTACCAATATGGGCCACAACCATAATCTTCTGGACTACATATGCCCAGATGATCACTTTCTCAGTGGTGCAGGCATCGACCATGGAAAGATCTTTAGGGGCTTTCCAAATCCCTGCCGGTTCTCTAACTGTTTTCTTTGTGGCAGCCATATTGATCACGCTGACCTTTTATGACCGTCTTGTCATGCCTCTTTGTAAGAAGTGGAAAGGGCAACCAGGTAAAGATGGAATCTTATTTTTTTTTGGGTAAGAAACCAAGTTTTCATTGAGGAAAAAAAAAGGCCATACAGAAACATCCAACGAAAAATGGGGGTCCCAACTAATTAAAAAAAAAGCTCCAATCCAACAAAATCGAACCAAGATTATAACCGGCTAAATATAGAATCTTAATAGTATCCTCCATTCCCATTCTCGAAATTAAATCAGAGAAAAAAAACCTTACATATCTATTTCTGCCCATGTTCCCAGTCTAACCGAGATTCCCGGTTGTTGTCAGAAATTTTGTCATCTCTAAAGGTTTTTCAGAATAGTTAATCTGCAAGAGCACATAAAATTAAAGGTTTTGTGACTGTTAGTAGTAACATTTGGAAACGAAGGTAATTTTTTAAAAAAGTAAAAATATCAAATACATAATAAGATCTGAAATGAACTTCCAATGAATTACCACAACTTTATTGAAGGTTGCAAAGTTTAAGAAGAGCATACCTATTGGAGAAAGCAAGCTAATCTTCAAGAACTAGATTACGAGTTCAGTTAATTCTAAGGGTGCCTATCCATATGCATAAAATAAGGAACCTTGGAAAACATGATTCGTCCTTTTTTTTTTTTTTTTTTACAGGTTTTACAAACCTACAGAAGATTGCCATAGGACTTATCCTGTCAACTTTAGGAATGGCAGCTGCCGCTTTAGTCGAGATGAAACGACTCTCAGTGGCTAAAGCTGTGGGTAGATCCACAGGAACCTTGCCTTTAAGTGTGTTCTTGCTGATTCCTCAATTCTTCTTGGTGGGCTCTGCAGAAGCTTTCATCTATACTGGCCAGCTTGATTTCTTCATAACACAATCCCCAAAGGGAATGAAATCTCTGAGCACTGGCCTCTTCCTCACAACTTTATCACTTGGGTTTTTTCTTAGTAGTTTTCTGGTCGCAGTTGTGAAGAGGGTGACAGGGAGCAAGGATGGACAGGGATGGCTTGCAGACAACATAAATTATGCTAGGTTAGATTGTTTCTATGGGCTTCTAGCTACACTGAGTGCCATAAATTTTGTAGCATTTTTAGTCTGTGCAATATGGTATAAGCCACAGAAACCCAAACAAGTTCTAGCGATGGAAACTACTACAAATGAGGGATCTGCTGCTGAGAAATGCTAGTCAACTAAGCTAGATTTTGGGTTTGTTCAGCTTTTTCTTGTATTGCACATTACTCCAGAGCGTGGATTGATAATGATTGGCAAAGGAAAGAGTGGGCATAAATAAGAGCTCTTCATTGACCAGGGATCATTTTATAAGGATAAGAAGATCCCAATTTCAATGGATATTCTCATGTTGAATTTGCTAAAGCTGAACTCTTTCTTGATCTCTTTTAAATCCCCATTCCCAAATCACTATTTTCATTTCGATATTCTATAAGGCAATCCTGAGCCTAATCCTTTTTCCGGAAACAAAAAAAGGGTAGGTGCAGAGACTTAGTGGAAGCTGTTCTAATGCCTATAAGCATATGATGTAAGAGCATAACAGTGTTGCACTTAAAATCAGCGTGGTGCCTTGAGAACGGGGGGTGTTCTTCTAGAAATGGGCCTCAAAACAAAACCAAAAGATCATAAATAATAGTAGATATTAGTTAAACATTTTGGTGGAAGCTCAATCCCATAAACATCCACAACAGTTCATTCTCCAGTCAAAGAAATAGATTCTGTACTACAACATTAGGCACTAAAATCAACCCCATCAACCCCATCAACCCCATCAACCCCATAATAAATAGATGAAACCAAAAGAAATAATATATCTAAGAACGCATACCTAACCCAAAACTCCAAAACTTAGTTGAGATATGAATTCGATTTTCGCAGCTACTTTTCAACACCATCGAAATGTTCTCTTCTGCACAACTCCTCGTAAAGGCTCAAGCCTGTCAGTCGCCTACTTTTGACTATCAATCTTCCTTTCATTCCCTTCTCTTTCCTCCAACAACCTACCAGCTTCCTCGTCTGCTTGCTGAGCCTTTTTCTGACCCTCCGCGGCTTTGAGTGCCTGCAACTTCGAATGGTTGTAATACGCAACTCCTAAGAAGGCGAGCCCATAACCGAACAAATTAATGGCTGTGACCGTATCCTTAATCACAGACCAGGAGAATGCGATCAATAACCAATCCTTCACTACTCCAGCAACATTCATAGTCAAAGCAGATGTCTTGCCGACCAGTAAAAACACCGCAAGATTCAAAGCAAAAGCACATAATGAATTGGTACCAAAAATCACGAAATCCAAATGGAAGCTCGAATTATCCCTCAACAAAGGGTACTCCATTATTAACCAAGGGACAGATAAGAAAACCAAGCAACACGGAGCCACGTAGTAAAGCGACGTGATGGGATTCAGCGAAATACCCTTGGAATTCAACAAAATCTGGATCATCACCAATCGAGTCGCCTCGAACGCGACCGCCAACAGCTGCAAAGTCACACCCTTGGAATTAAATTTCGCCTCTCCATACGCAGCGACCGCAACACCAAGCGAGATCGAAACCATATTAGCCATAGTATCAGACTTAAACTTGTCCTTCTTAAGCGTAACTCCGATCGAGTACACAGCGACAGGCATCAGAGCCTTGAGCATCTGTATAAAAGAAACCGATAGATAGATATACGCTGAATTAGAAAACCAGAGGGAAAGCGAATACAGAGCTCCGATCGGAACCACGGATTTGAAGTAGAGCTCGCGGGACATCGACACAGGCTCCACAACTTTAAAGACGCTGACGAGAAGATACGCGATGGAGGAACAAAAGGCCATATGGATCATGGTGAGAGAGATCGGAAAGGGCCAATTGTACATCTTTTGATCCAGAATGAACTTGTTGTAGACGATGACAGAGAAGCTGAGGAAGATCCATATCGCGACGTATGAGTACGAGAGGAGGACTTTCTTCAGAACATTCTCGGAGATGGCTCCGCCTTTCCCCATTTCCGACCAAACTGAAGATCTCAGATCGAAAACTGAAAACGGAACTTGAGGAAGAAAATGGTGAAACCGATGGGATTTTGACGAGAATCTCAAAGAATGGATTCACCCGGGAAAAAGGACAGTTATGGGCCGACGAAAATGGGCTTTTGCTCTTCGTTTCAACGCATGTTGGGCCTACAGAAAGCCCATTTCTGAATTGAAATTTCGTTGGGCTTTGATCTAAACTTGGGTTTTATTATGAATTTTAATTTAAGATATAAAAGAATTTCTCATTATTTTTTTTTTCTAATTTATTATTTTATTTAGATTATCCAAAATTTTAAAATATTTATTTGTCGAGATGATTTTTTTATAAATTTTTTTTAGAGAGGTAGATTGTATTAATAATAATTTTTTAAAAATTTGAAGGGTATTTATTAAATTTGTTTAAAAGTTATTATTATTATTTTTTATTTTTTTATTTTAAGAATATTATCGATCCAACACCTCCCTCCCTCCCGAACAAAGTACGCCTCCTCTTAATCGAGACTTAGAATTGAAGGTGTTAGACTTCTGGTTGCTGCATTGACACAAACCCCATAACAGTTGACAACAAATAATACTCTCTTCATTGGAGTGAGGTCTTTTGGGGAGCCTAAAGTAAAGTCACGAGAACTTATGTTCAAAATGGACAATATCATATCAGTGTGGAGAGTCGTGTTCGTCTATCATGGTATCAGAGTCATGTCATAAACTTAGTCGTGCCAATAGATTGGTAAATCCTCAAACGTCGAACAAAGGACTTCAAAAGAAAAGGAGTCGAGTCTTTTCCTTTTGAGTCTTAGTCATTTTTTACTATGCCTTCGAGGAAGCTCGACTCCTTTTCTTCGGAGTCTTTTGTTCGACATTTGAGGATTTATCAATCTATTGACACGACTAAGTTTAGGACATAACTCTGATACTATGGTAGACGAACTCGTATATTGTCCACTTTTAATTATAAATTATTGAACGCACAACTTTCACCAACCAACCATTTTTATTAATTTGGTTTTATTGATTTTGGGGGTAAGGGAATTCATCTCCTTCGCTTGGACAACTCACTCTCTCGCCAGAATTAGAAAGAATCCAGTTCTTCACAGATCTGCCATTAACTTTCTAGAAATCTCAGGTTCTTCACGGTTTATTCCAGGCTCCATTTCGATCTCCTTCAGAAGTTTTTTAGTTTGATCTCACATTTCCATGGCAAATGCCTGGAAAAGAGACAAGGCACCGAAACTCCTCTCGCCGATTTCTCTGTTCTTCCTCTTTTCATTCTGCATCCTCATCATTTTCTTCTTCCTATTCGGTAACTCGAATCCTTCAGAGCAATCCACTCCTAGTTTCACAATCAAACCCGATTTTCCTTTCCGATCAATCTCTCCCTTCGATTGCTTCAAATGCCCTCAATCCTTCCCGGTTATCGCCAACGTTGTGGAAGGAGTTCGATATCCGTTTCTGTTTTCGATCGCGGATTTGGGGAATTTGCCCGATAAGCCCCACAAGAACATTGTCAGGATGCTGAAGGGAAAGCCCTTTCGTAAGCCGGATATTTCGGTGACGATTCAGGAGGTTTTGGAGAAGATGAAGAGCGATTCTAGAGATGGGTATGTTGTTGATGTGGGTGCTAATGTGGGAATGGCTAGCTTCGCTGCTGCTGCGATGGGTTTTCGTGTTTTGGCATTTGAGCCGGTTTTTGAAAACTTGCAGAGAATTTGTGATGGAATTTATCTGAATAGGGTTGGGGAATTGGTGAATGTGTTTGAGGCTGCTGCATCTGATAAGCTTGGGAACATCACTGTTCATAAGGTATTATCTGGTTCATAAAATCAATCTTTACAGTCTCATTTGCGATTACATTTTGTTGGATCTCAAAACTTTGCATGCTGATGCTAGTGTTGTGTTGAGGATTGTTGGGAGGGAGTCCGACATTAGCTAATTTAGAGGATGATCATAGGTTTATAGTAAGGAACACGTCTCCTATGAGGCCTTTTGGGAAACCAAAAGCAAAGCCATGAGAGCGGCCTTTTGGGGAAACCAAAATCAAAGCCATGAGAGCTTATGCTCAACGTGGACAATATTATACCATTGTGGAGGTTCGTGATTCCTAACATGGTATCAGAGTCATGCCCTTAACTTAGTCATGACAATAGAATCCTCAAGTGTCGAACAAAGGGTGTATTTTGTTCGAGGACTCCAAAGAAGGAGTTGAGTCTTGAGTAAGGGGAGGTTGTTCGAGGACCCCATAAGTCTCACGGGAGGCTCTATGGTGTACTTTGGTCAAGCGGAGGATTGTTGAGGATTATAGGGAAAGGAGTCCTACATCGGCTAATTAAGGGTACGTCTTCATTAGTATGAGGCCTCTTGGGGAAATCAAAAGCAAAACCATAAGAGTTTATACTCAAAGTGGACAATACCATTGTGGAGGTTCATGATTCCTAACATGGTATCAGAGTCATGCCCTTAACTTAGTCATGACAATAGAATCCTCAAGTGTCGAACAAAGGGTGTACTTTGTTCGAGGACTCCAAAGGAGTTGAGTCTCGAGTACGGGGAGGTTGTTCGAGGACCCCATAAGTCTCACGGGAGGCTCTATGGTGTACTTTGGTCAAGCGGAGGATTGTTGAGAATTATAGGGAGAGGAGTCCTACATCGGCTAATTAAGGGTACATCTTCATTGGTATGAGGCCTTTTGGGGAAACCAAAATCAAAGCCATGAGAACTTATTCTCAAAGTGGACAATATTATACCATTGTGGAGGTTCGTGATTCCTAACATAGTATCAGAGTCATGCCCTAAACTTAGTCATGTCAATAGAATCCTCAAGTATCGAACAAAGAGTTGTACTTTGTTCGAAGACTTCAGAAAAGAAGTCGAGTCTCGATTAAGGGCAGACTGTTTGAGGGCTCCATAGGCCTCAGGGGAGGGTTTATGATGTTCTTTGTTCGGGGGAGGATTGTTGGGAGGGAGTCCCACATTGGCTAATTTAGGGAATGATCCTAGGTTTATAAGTAAGGAATACATCTCCATTAGTATGAGGCCTTTTGGGGAAACCCAAATCAAAGCCATAAGAACTTAGGCTCGAAGTGGACAATATCATACCAAATTCTTAAAATGTTGTTCTCCAAATATGGGCGGGCGGGTTGAAGATTTAGTGTTTACATAACTCGCCTATTATGCTTCAGAACTTGTTTATTTTGTGCATGAAAAAGCTGGTTAGTCTATCAAGTTATGTATACCACTGAAAATGCTTCGACTTAGCTAGAGGTGCAGCGAGGGGAGGTCAAAATCTGTGGGCTTAGAGATCTGTTTTTCTTGTTTAAGTCAATTCCATATGATTGTGTTAACCTTTCACCAGCCATTTTCTTGCTGATGATAATTTTCCCTCCTAGTCTTCCAATGATTCTAATGGACTCGTATTATGTCGTATTGCCTCGAAAACCCTTTAGATGTTCTTCTTGAATTAAGTTGAACTGTTATGGAATGATCGACAAGTTTAAAAAGTAGAAGAAATTTAGGATATGATTCGAACGGCAGGATGATTATCTACTTTGGGTATTAAAATCTCAAGAGTTTCGTGAATCTACTTTTGATATACTTACAAATATAGTGTAACAACCCAAACCCACCGCTAGCAAATATTGTCAAGTTTGGGCTTTCCCTTTCACGCTTCCCCCTCAAGGTTTTTAAAACCTCTCCGTTAGGGAGAGGTTTCCACACCCAATCGATGTGGGATCTCACAATCCATCTCCCTTCGGGGCCCAGCATCCTCGCTGGCACTCATTCCCTTCTCCAATCAATATGGGACCCTCCAATCCACCCTCATTTGGGGCCCAGCGTCTTTACTGGCATACCGCCTCGTGTCCACCCTCCTTAGTAGTGTATTTTTTTTGTGTGAAATTAGTCGAGTCGTGTGTAGGATGTTTGGATTCCGTTTTGGAATCGAGATGTTGACAGAAAACATCAGCTAAACTTGTTTTTCATGGGGGCAGCTCATGAGTTTTACCAGCAGCATAGTGAAACTTGATTGGTGTCATTCAGTTCAATCTCATGTCATTGGTCATATATACAATTTACAAAGCTCTTGATTTCTTTGCTGTTCTAAGGAAGTGGGGGCATTGAGCCATCCTGATCGGGTTTGTTTTCTGTAAGCTTCTTTCACTGACTTTTGTTCATTACCCAGCTGGTTGGTCGGCTTGACAACAGTGCTGTTTCAGCAACAGGAGCAAAGTTGGCATTCAAATCTAATGAAGAAATAGCAGTTCAAGTGAAGTCAATACCACTAGATGAAGTAATCCCCGAGTCCGAACGGGTTCTCTTAATAAAAATCGACGTTCAGGGTTGGGAATATCATGTGCTTAAAGGGGCAAAGAAGATCTTGTCTAGAAAGGGAACTGAAGCCCCATATCTCATCTATGAGGAAGATGAACGACTGCTAAAAGCCAGTAATAGTAGTTCAAAGGAGATCAGAGAATTCCTTCATTCTGTAGGTTATGATCATTGCACTCAACATGGCACAGATGCACACTGCACAAAAACTGGTTGAAATTCTTTTGCAAAGCCTGCGTAGCGAACAATGAACCCGGATCTCGACGATCAAACACGGTATGAGGACGGTCTTGCAAAAGTGCCATTTTTCATCTCAACTGCTCAGATGAAGCATGTAAGCTCTTATAGTATATGAAGCTGCCCTTGAGACTTGCAGTTTGAAGTGATGGTCGGATTGGATGAATCGAATCGTATCGTATCGGTTCTTCATTTGCTGTTCACGCTGGATGTTCTCGGTTCATGACATTTTGATTGTAGCATTCTTCGGTTTGTTGCTAGTAGATATTGTAGACAATAACGTTCATTTTTGTCACTAGATTCGGAACTTATCTTAAAACATTCGATATTGGAAACAACGAGAATTCTTATGATATGATATGGGGTTAGAAATTAAGAAACTTACCTGGACAAGAGAAAAACAAATGCCCCCGAGTACCAAACAAAAATCTCTCTAATTTCACGTTCAACCATAACACAAATAACAAAATGAAAACTTGGCTGGCTTAGGTACTCAATCTTACCTATTAGGTGTGCGTTGGATCATGAAAAAGAAGATTTGATAGGCGTACGGAGTGAGAGGGCGAAGGAGAAATGGTTGGTTGCCCATTGTCAGAGTCATGCTCGTCCAAGGGGTGTTGTCCATGACCGCATGCATGCTCATGCCATTGTCAAACCTTGTCAAACCTATAGGGGGTGTGATTAGTTGTCAACTCCTCCCACCAAGATTTTGTATGATTGTTTTGCGAAATCACGTCTAGCCTTATCAAATCTGCATCGTCTCAAAATGCATGATAACGGGATGTGACTAGTTGTTATCTTTTGCTTATAGTTACATAGCTTTCAAATCTTTTTTCATTCTTATTTTCAAACTTGCTCCCGAAAATCTCTTTGTTCTCATTTTCTAAAATCTTCTTCTCAAAACGGGGCCAGAGGCTTGAGTATACATTGCCTGACCGTAGGCGACGTGAACCCAAAATTGGCTTGACTCACTCAATGTTGGGAGTAAATACCGCACAATCGCAAAATTCACCGCTAAAAAGAGTACGATTATGACACCTCTTATGCGTGGGAGGAGTTGGGTGTAGTTAGTAAAAACCCAATTGTTGTCTTGGTCTAAACACCTATTTGGTTGTTCAATAGGGTTAAAAGTGTATTTTCACTCTAAAATTAACTTTTAGAGGGCAATTTGGTAATTAAGTAGGAGAGGATTATGAGCCTTATCTGGTTGAATTTGCTTAATTTCCGACCAACTAAATCACAGACAAGACCATCACACACACAGCAGAAGCAGCTGAGTAGCTCATCAGACAACTTCTGAATTTCAGTCCTCAAAGAACAAATTCGAATCCAAAACCCCATTTAAATGGCATATACCGTGGGTTCGTCCACACCCATTTGCTCCTTCAATCCCTCGAGCAAGCCCACGTCTGGTATTTTCTGCACTTTTCTCTTCCAAAGTTGCCTGGTTTTGATTCTGTTTGTTTATAACCCTTTCTTTTCACATTTTGATTGGGAGTTTTGCTGCCAATTCAGTTCCTCATAAGGCTTTTCGGATCATTGAGGCGTTCCAAAGCACAAACCCCATTAGGCTCTTGCCTTGTGCGGCCAAGGTATGGTTTCTCTGGCCAGTTCTTTCCTACAAATGAAATGAACTTGTTTGGTTATGTCTGTCTTGTGGGCAAATTGTTGCAACTTTAGTGGATTGTGGAACTACAAATTGAACCCTTGAGCTAGCTCCCTCTCAAGGTTTTTAAAACCCATCTACTATGGAGAGAGTTTAGCTCTACTCCGACCAGTGTCTCCCACTGTTAGCAAATATTGTCCGCTTTGACCCGTTACGTATAAGAAGGTGGAAACCTCTCTTTAGTAGACACGTTCTTAAAACCTTGTGGGGAAGCTCGAAAGGAAAAGCCTAAAAAGGACAATATCTACGGTGGGCTTGGGCTGTTACAAATGGTATTAGAATCAGTCATTGGACGGTGTGCCAGGGAGGATGCTGGACCCCTAAAGAGAGTGGATTGTGAGATCCCACGTCGGTTGGAGAGGGGAACGAAGCATTCCTTATAAGGGTGTGGAAACCTCTTCCTATTAGACGCGTTTCAAAAACCTTGAGAGAAAGCTCAAAAGGAAAAACTCAAAGAAAACAATATCCGCTTAGAACACAAATCTCTTTCAGTTTGTGAGAATGTTTTAATGTTGCTTTGGCAGGCTTCAGATGGTGCAGATAGTAACCAAACCAGAAAAAACAAAAGCATACTTTGTTCTGACTGCAATGGAAATGGTGATATATGGTTCTTCTGCTTAAATTCCCAACTTTTACTCAAACTTTTACAATGTTCTCTTGATTATGATTCAAATATAGACCCGTGACATGCGACGGTGTCAGTATCGGGACGCCGGGAATGGCGCTGCGACCGTATCCCCTTTGTCCGTGGCTTGCTGCAGCCTTTCTTTCTTTGTTTTGTTTGGCTCTATGTTCTTAAAATCTGTCCCCTCAAAACCAAGTTTTCTGGTGTCAATTTCCTTTAGTACTGTTTTCTTCTACATATTCAATTCTTGGGGCCATGTCTCCGAGGTTCTTGGATGATCCTCCGTGCACTATATGTCACAATCACACTTTTCTTGGTAGTAGACTTTGTGATTGTGCGGCACTCACTCTCAACACCAAGTGAGTCAAGCTAGTTTGTATTCGTGTTGCCTATGGCCGAGCAATGTATGCTCAAGCCTCTAGTCCCGTTTGAGTAGAAGGTTTTGGAAAACAGAGTAGAGAGATTTTTGATAGCGAGCTTGAAAGTAAGAATGAGAGAAGATTTAAAAGTAACGTTATATAACTATAAGCGAAAGGGAACATAACAGCTTAAATAACATTTAACTTTTTGGGTAGGGAGAATTTGACAACTAGTCGCATTCCCTTGTAGTACATTTTGAGGTAATTCATGTCTGATAGGTCTAGACGTGATTTCGCCGAATGGTCATACAAAATCAAGAGAAGTTGACAACTAGTCACACCCCTATAGTACATTTTGAGGTGATTCAGGTCTGATAGGCCTAGAAATGATTTTGCTGATTAATCGTACAAATAGAAAATACAATAGTAAAGCAATACAACATGAAATTAAATAAACGGTTCGGTGTGGCATGGGCAACACGCCCTAGACAAGCATGACTGTGACACTAGGCATACCTCTTCTGTACGTCTTTCTCGTGGCGGGAACAGAACAGGAAAGACTCGACCGACCCATCCCTCCAGGTTCCTCGTTTCTTAGATTGTGTTAGTAGTCTCTAAGATTGGGTTACTTTCAGCTGGGTGCTTGTGGCACAGTCTTTTTCTCCTCTGACCTTTTCCCTTGAAGTAAAATCAGAGAGCTTGAGCTTAGTTTACATATGTTTTTTCTTCTCAATTTTCAGGTGCTGTCCTATGTTCTCAGTGTAAAGGAACAGGAGTTAATTCAGTGGATCATTTCAATGGACAGTTCAAAGCTGGTAGCATATGCTGGCTCTGCAGGTATTGATGAACAAACTCTCCTTGCTCTACTGTAACCCGAAGCTAAAAAAGTCGAGCGTATGTTCTATGGACCTAAAGTCCCGTTCCGATGGTCCTAACGAGTCATCTACTTAAAAAGAACTCTCCCTACAGTGTGCCCGTATCTTAGGATACATGCATCTTGGTCTGGTACATGCATAAACCAATTGAACTATGCTCGAGTTGACATAAACCATTCCATCTATTATCAACGAGTCTAGTTCAAACCTAGACTCGTTGCATTTTTTAGAATAAGGTCATTTCAATCGTAACCATAGTTCGTTTCGAGATATCTGACAGAACGATTAAATTTGAGGTTCTAAGCTGGTTAATGTCTTTGACATTGCAGTGGCAAAAAGGATATCCTGTGTGGGGGCTGTAATGGAGCTGGTTTTATGGGTGGGTTTATGAGTACAGCTGACAGTTAGTTCTTGATACAGAAAAACATACTAAATTCAGTAACTTGGTAACATAATTTCCAAGTATGTAAATGAAATTTATGATATTTTTCTTCTAAATTTGAACCTCTTCCTAACAGACACGTTTTAAAATCGTGAGACTGATGGCGATACGAAACAGTCTAAAACGGATAATAACTACTGGCGGTGGGCTTGAGGTGTTACAAATAGTATCAGAGCCAGACACGGGGTAGTGTGCTAGTGAGGACACTGACCCCAAGGGAGATGAATAATGGCCCAAATCCACCGCTAGCAGATATTGTCCTCTTTGGGCTTTCCCTTTCGGGCTTCCCCTCAAGATTTTAAAACGCGTCTGCTAGGAGAAGGTTTCCACACCCTTATAAATGGTGGTTTGTCTCCTCCCAACCAATGTGGGACATCACAATTCACCCCCCTTCGGGGGCCAGCGTCCTCGCTGGCACTCTTTCCTTCCTCCCATCGATGTGGGACCGCCCCCAAATTCACCCCCTTTGGGGCCCAGTCTCCTTATTGGCACACTGCCGAAGGCGGGTAGATTGTGATGTCCCACGTTGGTTGGGGAGGAAAACAAACCACCATTTATAAGGGTGTGGAAACCTTCCCCTAGCGGACGCGTTTTAAAGCCTTGAGGGGAAGCCCAAAAGGGAAAACCCAAAGAGGACAATATCTGCTAGCGGTGGATCTAGGGCGTTGTAGAGGGGAACTAAGCATTATTTATAAGGGTGTGGAAACCTCTTCAGAGGGGAACTAAGCATTATTTATAAGGGTGTGGAAACCTCTTCCTAACAGATACGTTTAAAAAAACTGTGCTAAAACGGACAATATTGGTTAGCGGTGGACTTAGGTTGTTACATTGTGAAAGTTGGGTTAGGTTTCCATCAGTTTGGTTCGAAAAACCTAAACCTGTCCCAACCGGACTTGTGTATGTAATTTCTATGTTTCCAAAGTGTAACTAACATCGATTCCACAGTCCCAACCGAGTTCAGTTAGTTAAATACCATGAATCATATTCTTCATCTCTATTTCTATTTAAGCAAGGAAAAACTCGTTAATGCTTTCATTCCCTATTTAACCGAGGAGGGTCTCACCTCTTGAAGGACGGGTTTTGTGAAATCGTAGCCATATCGAGAAAATAACATTCCTATATCGAAATCTAGTTCAGTTTAAACAACAAAAAAAACTCGTTAACGCTTTCATTCCCTATTTAACCGAGAATTTCTCACCTTTTTTAAGGACGAGTTTCGTGAAACTGTGTCCATACCGAGCTTAGTATACCTCTGCTAGTTAAATATATTTATACTAAAAATATAATATTCAAATTTCACCAAAAAAAAAATAAAAAATAAAAAATAAAAAATCCTACCCTAATAGATCACAACCAAACTGATCGGACTATGATTTGAAGTTGACGAAAATACCCTCACTCCATCAAAATGTGTTGCCATTCTGGTTGAGGACATCAGAGTCATTGAACAACTCGCTTCATCTTCTACCTTCTCCGCCGCCCGTCGAGGGTAAAGAGAGCTTCTTCTTACAATCTCCGGTATCTGCTTCCGCTTCCGCTTCCGCTTCCGCTTCCGCTTCCGCTTCATTCAGCGACTCAAGGTACTGTCTCTCTCTCTCCAATCTTCTTTCTTGCTTGAGATGTGGTGGATTTGGCGAGATTGGCCATCTCTTTACTCGTTCTACTGATTCAACCTAAATTGTAAATGCTATCTCGTGGATGTTTTCGGTAACGGACGTAGTTAAAAAATCACAGCCTTGGTGGTGGAATTTGACACTGCCCTGTGGTTGTTAATATCTGATTTTTGTGAATGATTTTCTCTAGGGTTACCTATTTGTATGTTCGATCGAGAAATTTATGTTTCATCTAAATTAATCCTTTTACTTGCTGAGAAAGTATCTGCACATCATTACACGGCCAAGTTAGGGTTTAGGATCGTGAAGTATTTAACAGTCGCATTGTGGTGGTGGTGATTTTCAAGTTTGATACTCTTTTGCGTTATGATTATTGAACACTGTGCAATGCTCACCAGCCGTTTGATGAAATTCTTCTATGAACGGTAGATTTGTACTTGTTCATCCTAGATCATTCCTTCTTAGTGTGGCTATCGCTTTCTTAGTTCTGCACTTTTGGTGTGACGAACGTTGAACTTTGCATAGTGCCTGCCAATGTTTGATGAAATTCTTCAATAAAATGGTATGTTTGAACTTGCCACACTTCTTCATCTCCCTTCAATGTGGCTGTCACTTCTGAATTTCTACTCATTGGGGATGATGAACATTGAACATTACACAGCCCACCAAATGTTTGACGAAATTCCTCTAGTAAGTGGTATAGCTGCATTGTACATGTTCATCGTTCGTAGCTTCCCCACGTATAAACAGGACAAGGTTGTCGATTGAGAATGGAAACTTGTGGGTTTTGATTCAAATGCAGCTTTACTGAGATAGTTCTTTTTCTGGAAACTTTTAAGTTTAGGAACTAAACTATTTTCTCTAGAAGCTAAAGTACTAATTATGATTTCAGATCTATACAATGAAGAAAGGCTTGCACCCTCAAATGCAGTGGATATCATATGTCACACAGAGTGGCAGATTGATGCACGTTATGATGACCAAGATACACCATGTTGGTAAAGTCTACCACTTGAGAGCAAGGCGTCAATTAGCTGAAAGTGTTGGGCAGATTGCCAAGTTCAAACGTCGTTACGAGAAAGATATTGTCGAAAATGATGAAAGTGTTGAAAAGGCTGAAAAGTGAGGTTCAATGCATAGCACAAGGATCAGCTGTTCACTCGGATCATTATGGATTCGTTTTGTGAGTTCTAGGAATTTAAAGTTCCCTTCTATTCAATGGAGTCGATCCCTTTTCATAGTCTAGTATCTTACAAAACACCGAGTTAATTTTATAATGGTTTTCGTATGCTCTTACCATTAGCTATATCGAATCTGCATTCCTATCTTCTGTTCAATAAATGTTATCATTTTCCACCTTATTTATCTAATTGTGTTTTCGAGCTCACCGGGCTTGTTGTGCTGCTTAAAGCCTATTAGAATAGTGGAGTTGTTGACTTATGTATACTCTAGTTGTTAGGTATTTAATATCTTCCCTAGCCCCTATGAATTTTAGGTTTGAATCCCTCCTTAAAGAAAGAAGAAAAGTTGGGTATTCTGATGGACTACTTTGGTGTCTCAAGAGGGAGAAATTATTGAGGCTGGAACAATGTAGTTGGGAGTTTTGTACTATTCAAGATATGAGAAAGAAACTATTCTCATAAAAATTATGCCTCGTAGAGAGAAGTGGCCACAATGTGGCGATTATTGTGAGATCTCACATCAGTTGGAGAGTGGAGCGAAGCATTTTTTATAAGGGTGTGGAAACCTCTACTTAGCAGACGTGTTTATCGTGAGGCTGATGATGGCACGTATAGCATGCTGAAACAGACAATATCTGTTAGGAGTGAGCTTGAGCTGTTACAAATGGTATTACAGCTAGGCACCGAGCGGTGTGCCAGCAAGGACATTGTGCCCCAAAGGGGAGTGGATTGTGAGATCCCACATCAATTGGAGAGGAGAACGAGTGCCAACGAGGACGTTGGGCTCCAGGGGTGGACTGTGAGATCTCACATTGGTTGGAGAGAGGAATGAAACATTCTTTATAAGGGTGTGGAAACCTCTCCCTAGCAGATGCGTTTTAAAACCATGAGGTTGATGGCGATACGTAACGGGCCAAAACGGATAATAACTGTTAGTGGTGGGCTTGGGCTGTTATAACTATATTGTATACTCTCCTCGAGATGAACTGCTATCTCATTTGGAGCATTAGCTTAGCTCCTAATCGAACTCGTGTAAAATTCTCTGATTCATTCCTTTTGCTTATTTAGTTCTGTTCAGCTCCTAATCGAAGTGCTACCCTCGTCGAGTATTGATAGAAAAAAGTTGATAAAGATATTGTAAATATTACCACTCCTTTATAAGATTCTACATTATGATTTGAACTTCATATTTCAGTTTTACATGTTACTGTTAGTATCACGAGTATTCCACACGAACATCAAAGGAAGACGTACATAACTAAAAGGGAACTTCCTTATAGTTGGTGATATCTGATCCATCCTACTTAGCTACTTCTTCTAGAACTGGAACGTTCTTCCATGTCTCTTCTAATCCATTCATTTGCAGTGGTGGCAACGAGAAGGCGCTCACAGTCGAGCTCCTACTTCGAACTTCCTTCAAAACCCGTAATGCAGATACGGTGCTCTTCATGTAAAGTGACTCCATATATTCGATCTCTGAAACTCCCTTGGTTGCCTTGAGCAGATCATCAATGTTGGTGGTGGCTGGCTTTGTAGGAGCACCAACTTCATCGACTCCATTCGAACTAGAAGAAGGTAGCTCGTTAAGAGGGAAGAGTAGATCCAGCATCATCTCGCACTGCTTCACGAGGGTGTAAAGCAGGTCGGTCGTAAAGAAGGGCTGTTGCAGAACTTTCTGACTATAGGGTAGGCGGAGGAGCGCGCCGGTCCTTTTGTCGTACTTCTTTAGAATTTTCACAAGCCCTATAAAAAGGTATGCAAGTTGATTATAAAGTGTTCTTCCTCAAAGTATATTCCAGGCATAAAGGAATTGATTCAGCAGCTTGTGGCCTCAATTTGATATCATTATGTGCCGTAAGAACACAAAATAGCATAATGTCATATGCAAGACATGAGCATAAAAGGGTATAAAGACAGTGAAGAAAGTTAACAAAGGTTGCTCACCTGTAAAGTTAAGAGCACTGTAATTCTCCAAGAGAACCATTTCACCATGGAAATCCACAATTTCCTTGCGGATTTTAATCATCTCTTCATTGGAATCTATTGCTTTTCCTACTCTATCTTGAAGCTCCTGAATTATTCCAAAACAAAAGTGGAAGCAATTTGATCATCAGTATTGTACCTGTATGACGATTTGTTATAACTTCTAAAGAGATGAATTCAACAGTTAAAGCCTCTATTGGAACAAGTTTCTCAATCCTGAGATTTTTCTCTACTTGAAATCCTGAATGAATGTGAACATTAAACATTCTTCGAACTTTTGTGTTCAGAATTACAGGATTAAGTGCCTAGAATCAGATTTTTCTGGTGTTCATGTGGCTAGGTCAAATTCCAAAATTGAGTCATATCTTCTTCATTAATTGCAGAAGGAATGAAGTAAATGCGAGGTCTGATTCAATTTCATTTCTCCAGACTAGACCGAAACGAAAATGAATGTGAACATTTTAAACATTCTTCGAAATCTTGTCTTCGGAATTACAGGATTAAATGCCTAGAATCAGATTTTTTTGGTGTTCATGTGGCTAGGTCAAATTCCAGAGTCGAATCATTTCTACTTCATTAATGCAAAAGGAATGAAGTAAATGCGTCCAGACTAGACCGAAACACAAATCTCACCTAAATTGAATCAGAAACTTCAAAATGAAAGCAATGAAGAAACACGAAGAAACACGAAGAACATACCTTCAATCTGATAATGTACTCTTCCTCCTTTTCAACAAAGAAACTATTAAATTTCTCAAGCTCATCCTCCAGCAACTTAATGAAAATCATCTCCTCGCTCGACGAAGAATCGTCCTTCTCTCCGTCCTCGATTCTCGGCCGCTTTCTCGGCCGGTCACCGCCTTTAGGCTCCACAAGCTTGAGACGCTTCTTCAACTCCTTGTAGGACAAAAACTTGTCCCGCCACTCCGGCAAAGTTTCTTCAATCTGGTTGCTCAGACTCTTGCCGAACTTCATAACCACGGTTTCCGGCGCCGGAAAAAATGAGAGAGAAAACGGAACTGAATATCAAATTTTGGTGGTGATGGGTAATGGCGATTGTGAAATGAGCCAGTTAGAAAAAGAAGAGAAAAAGTGAGAATTTGGGGAATATAACGGTAAGAGAGAGAATATTCCAAGAATTTGTCTTCGAATATCCTTTTATTATTTTCTCACCATATTTCTTGTTTTATTCCCTAAAAAAAGGATGGATGAGAATTTTTAATTTTTTTAAAATATTTTCTTTCTATTTATTTATTACGTGTAACCTTGTGGTTGGTTAGTTGGGCTTAATTAAAATATTTTCTCAAACTTTTATTGTTGATTTTGTACATTTAATTTTTTTTTTTGATTAATTTTGTGGGTTAATTTCTTCGAGTTTGATTTTGATTTTAATTATCGAGTCTTAGGATAGTCTTAGAATTGCTGATTGGATTAGCGGGTGACTACCTCCGCTTCAAATCACACCGCCTACTCAAGTTTAAGATTTAAACGGATTGAACTAGAAATTAAGTTCTACTGAAATTAGTACATCGTTAAGCTTTTAAAACTAACCTTCTGTGTTCTTAAAATATAGATTTTGTTTCAATTTGAGTCTCGAGACTTCAACACGATGAAAATCATGTCTTAGTCATTCAAACAAATAAAGAAGATAAATAAAGGTGCATACGCACCCCACTACTTCTTCATTTAGAGGCGTGAGAGACCGGACTCATTACTTCCCACTGGGCGAGAAGTGCACCTATCCACCCATCAATCACGTTGACTTGCACTGATAGACCCCAATTATATTGGAATTAGGCGCCTTTGTAAACATCTTTTCTTAATGTATTAAAGAGGGTTTCCGTAATAGTCCAAACTCACATTATCCGTTTTGACCCGTTACGTAACGTCGTAAGCCTCACAGTTTAAAAATACGTCTACTAGGGAGAGTTTTCCACACTATCCGTTTTGGCCCGTTTTAGTTCGTTACATACTTCATCAAGCTTAAGATTTCTCCTCATTTTGAACATGTTTACTCAAGCCCAATGAAAACGTTAATGGGCTCAACCTTTTTGAGAAAGAAGTTAATGGGCTTGTTCTTTTGTAAATGAGATCCCGAAAAATTGGCATACATTATTTGTTTTGGCTCGTTACGTATCACCGTCAGCTAAACGTATTTTAAAATGGTAAGACTGATAGTGATATATAACGACCTAAAGCGAATAATATGTGTTAGCAGTAGACATGGGCTGTTAAAGAAACTCAAATCCCTCTAATGTATACGTTGTTGAATACAAAAAGAAATATTTTAATCTTAGTTTCGAGAGGGGGGAGGGGGGGATTGTGATGTCCCACATTGGTTGGGGAGGAGAAACCTTCCACTAGCAGACGCGTTTTAAAGCCTTGAGGGCAAGCCCGAAAAGAAAAGCCCAGACAATATCTGCTAGCGGTGGATCTAGGTCGTTACAAATGGTATCAGAGCCAGACACTGGACATGTGTCAGCCTTCTCGCTGTTACCCGAAAGGGGGTAGACACGAGATGGTGTGCCATTAAGAACGCTGGGCGGATTTGGGGGCGGTCCCACATCGATTGGAAGAAGGAAAGAGTGCCAGCAAGGACGTTGGGCCTCGAAGGGGGGTGGATTGTGATGTCCCACATTGGTTGGGGAGGAGAACAAACCACCATTTATAAGGGTGTGGAAACCTTACAAGCCCGAGAGGGAAAGCCAAAGAGGACAATATCTGCTAAAACTTTCACTTATTAAATCGATGCTTTACTCCCCTAAAACCTGCTCGTTTTAGAACGATGAAAGGAAAAAAGAGGAAAAAAAAGAAGATGAACTAATTTATACCACAAATTAAACCCAAAATAAATAATTGTAACACTATTCCTTCAATAATATAAAGAGGGTTTTGAATGCATCTTGGCCCCTCAAAGTTGCCTTCATTAACCATTACTAATGGGACCATCACAATAATTTTATAGAGAGAGGACTTATTAAAAAATATATATAATAACTCGAACCTAAATCAGCTGATTAAGATATTTATAATTTTAATCTCGTAAATTTTGAAATAATAATAATAATAATAAATTAAATAGAAATTTGAGTAATAGATAAAACAAAATCTTCCCGTGAAAAGAAAAATAAATTATATAATTGATGAACTCTAACGTTTAAAAGTTACATAATTTAAATCGTTTAAGAATGATTTTCCAGTAATAGTAATTAGAAGTGTTCAAAAAACTTGACAACGATGGATTCTCTGCCCCTGCGGGATGAAGCGACAAGAAGTTTTGAGAATTCAAGAGAAGGTCACAGTGAGATGAGCCGTTTATCGTCACGATAGGTGTCAAGTGGAATTGCAGTGATGTATGCAGCTGAGGCATCCTAATAGACCAGTAGACTTGAACCTTGTTACTACATGACCCGATCAATTCGATTAGACACTCACCTTCTATTTTTATTATTCAACTCTTTGATAACACGAAAAAACCATTGTTTCGCCCAGAAGGGCAGAGGCCTTTGGTGTCCACTCCAGTCAAGAATTGGGGCATCACAATCACTAGCCAATATGCTTTGATGACCTAAAAAATCTAATCAGCCCAACCCGATCCAAACTCATACGGTTTAGGTTGGATTATGAACCTATTTGGGTTAAGTTCAAATAAATAAAAATTTCATGAATTATTGTTAATTTTAAAATATACATTACGATAAAATGATGTGCACGTGTGTACATTATTACAAATTTGGTCTTCATCGACTAAAAATGTAAGGTATCACTATAGTTGACGTTTTTAGCCGTCAATAACGACGATATCAGCTATTCAAAAACGTCGATGTTTTTATCACTAATTTACTTTTAAACGATGTCGTTGCAGCGTATATCGTGTACTACAACTATTGTTTTTGAATGTTTGTGAAGCAATGAATTCAAAATTTTGGTACAAAATTTGGTGAAAAGTTTGAAATGGGTGTCCTAAAAATATATAGAGGACCATAAATGACAACCCCTTTTCTTGTAGGGTATCCAACAATTCAAGGGGTGAAAGACAAGTTTAACAAAGTATGCACAAACATGCCCCTTTGTCTTGCAAATTGTTGTCTCTCTTTCAAAGTAAAGTTTTCATTAATTTTCCAACTAAATTTTCAAATAATTCTTACCTAAAGTTCTAACACGTTGAAAAGATCATGTCGTATCTACATTCGTCACATATTCATTCCGTTCATACGGTAAAATTAAAACCCTGTAGCTTAAGTGTTAAGGATTGTCGTGGAGAAGTTTGTTTGTACGAACACTTGAGTCACTTTGACTACACCTTCGAGGCTCGCAATGTGAGATTTCGGAGAACAAAGCGGACAATATTGACTAGTAGTGGGCTTGGGTTGTTACCAATGGTATCAGAACTAGACACTGAGAGGTGTGCCAGCGAGGACGCTGGCCCCCAAGGGGGTGGATTGCGAGATCCCATGTCGGTTGGAGAGGGCAACGAAACATTCCTCGTAAGGGTGTGAAAATCTCTCCCTTGTAGACGTGTTTCAAAACCATGAGACTGACAGCGATACGTAACGAGTAAATACCAAGAAAGCTAATAATGTATAAAGGAGAATTTAAATATTTCGTAGGAACTAAATAACATGAAAAATGTTAGCGATGATCAATAAAAATTTATAATATTATAACCCTAAAATTCAGTCTACAAGCCCATTGATAGCAGATATTGTCCGCTTTTGGCTCGTTAAGTATCGCGGCAACCTCACGGTTTTAAAATTTGTCTACTAGAGAAAGGTTTCCACACCCTTATAAGAAATGCTTTGTTCCCTCTCCAACGGATGTGGGATCTTACAATCCACTCCTTTGGGGGCCTAGTGACACAATCGCACTTTCGAAGGCAGCGGACTAGCGATTGTGCGACACTCACTTTCCAGCGACAAGTGAGTTAAGCCAACAGGATAAGGTCGAGAAAGCCAAAGTCTCTGGACTCTTGGAACCTCTACCTGTACCAACAAGACCCTGGGAAAGTGTATCTCTGGACTTCATAACACACCTCCCAAAAGTCGGGGAATATGACGCCATCTTGGTTATTGTGGACCGGTTCTCAAAATATGCGACGTTCATCCCCACTCCCAAATTATGCTCAGCGGAACTCACAGCCCAACTGTTTTTCAAACACGTTGTAAAGTTATGGGGCATTCCGTCGAGCATCATCAGTGATAGGGATGGCAGATTCATTGGGACATTCTGGACTGAGTTATTCGCTTTCTTGGGAACAACCTTAAACATCTCCTCGAGTTATCACCCTCAAACCGATGGACAGACAAACCCTTGTCATGGGCATGCGGCCATGGGCAACAGGCCCTGGACAGGCATGACCGTGACATCCTCCCCCACCTAATTAGTTGACGTCCCTGTCAACCGACTACTTTCATACCTTGCGATGTGGGTGGCGGCGGAGTTCAGATCTTCGGCGCGTTTCCAGCTTGTTTCCTCTGTAGGGAGATTCTTCCATTTGACAAGAAATTCACGAATCGTCCGTACAGGTCTTCCTATCTTCCTAACCCGCTCTGATACCACTTGACACAATCGCACTTTCGAAGGCAGCGGACTAGCGATTGTGCGGCACTCACTTTCCAGCGACAAGTGAGTTAAGCCAATTTGTTCTTGCGTCGCCTACGGCCAAGCGACGTACAGTCGAGCCTCTAGCCTCGGTTTTAAAAGAAGGTTTTAGAAAACGAGGAGAGAGAGATTTTGGAAAGAGAGATTTTTAGAAAGAGACGTTATATAAGCAAGCAAGAGAAAGATATATATAATCTTGGGTAGGGAGAAGTTGACGACTAGTCATATCCCCCTATAGTACATTCTAGGCCTTCTGGCAGGCCTAGACATGATTTGAGGTGTCATACGCTCTAGAATTACAATTACAAAAGGAAAAACACTAGACATGACAAGGGTTTGGCTTGTCATGGGCATGCGGCCATGGGCAACAGGCCCTGGACAGGCATGACCGTGACACCTAGCATCCTCACTAGCTCACTGTCCAGTGTCGGGCTCTAATATTATTTGTAAAAGCTCAAGCTCACCTTTAGTAGACGTGTTCTAAAACCATGAGACATAACGGGCCAAAGCGGACAATATCTACTATCAATAGACTTAAGCTTTTACAAACTTAGGGTTGAGTTAGATTTATATTTTTCGTTTGAATTTTTTAAAAACTGAAAATTCGGTTCGTTTTGTAGGTTGAAACATTTTTTGTCTGATCAACTCGACCAACCCAACCCTACTTTTAAGATTTCTATAAAGAGAAAGAATATTAGATTTTAGTTATTAATCTAACGTTAGAATTTTTTAAAATAATTTTTTAAAAATGAACAAACCGATAACCCACCCAACTCAACCCGACCTGAAAATAGAGGTTCATGTAATATGTACTGTGAACCCGAGTAATTCAAGTCACCAACCCAACCCAATCCAACATTTATGAAACGTAGTTTGTTGGATGAACGTCCCACATCGGCTAATTTAGGGAATGATGATGGGTTTATAATCTCGGAATACTTTTAAACTCGAGAATATTACAATATATCTTATTATATTATTATAAATTTACAATTGCACACATAATTAATCATAAATTTGTGATATAATTAAAAGTATATAATTTGAAGTTAAATTAGAAAGGGCTTAGCTTTGCTTCCTCGTGATGATCTTGAACTTGAATTTCAGATGGGTTACCATAATTTCTGCTCAGCAACTCCTCAATCATTTGCAATGCAATTCTTTCTTCTTCATCCATCTGCAAATTCCTCATGTGGGGTCCACCGCCCGCCATTGAAGCGCCACCACTTTTTTTACTATTCCACAACCTCCCACCGTCGTCATTGCCGCCGGAAGCGGCGGCGGTGGAGGAGGAGGAGGAGGAGGAGGAGTTTTCTTTTCCCAAATGAACTGTCATGACCCAGCTTGAGTCAGAGCGTTGGCCGGCGCGTTTTTGCCAAACGCCGATGTGGGAATTTTCAGTGTCGAGTCGGAGACACGTCATCGATGGCGATGGCGCTTTGCTGCATTTTCGAAGCTTGGCGTGGAGGATCTCTGATAAGCCCTTTGTTGAAGATGGAGTTGTGATGTTGTTGAGTTTTTCTAATTCTGGCGCCGCTGTTTCGCTCATCGGAAAGTTGGTTTTTGCATTTCTACCGCTCATTAACACGGCGGCCTGATCGTACGCTCTCGCTGCCTCCTCCGCCGTCTCAAACGTCCCCAACCAAACTCTTCTCTTCCTGTAATGTAATTATAATTAATTTAAACATAACTCAACGGTAATTAACATATCGTTCGATTTCTAAGGTTGAAAATTCAAATTTTCAAAATTTATTTGCATTCGGGTTTGAGTGGTAAGATCTCGTACACATGACTACATCTTTTTGTTCACATTTTAGTCTCAGTACAATCTCGAGTGAAGCTTCTTTCTCGTTTTCGTCTCTTACTATATTCATTACAAGACTAAAATGAGGTTAAAAAAAAACCCAGTAGACACATGTACTAGACCTCACAATCCAAACCCGAACACGAAAACCCTACTCCTATTAATTTAAACCTTTTCTTTTAGTTCAAAATAAACGAAATAAAAAAAAAAACAATTTTTTGAAATTTAGCTAAGAATTCATAAAAATGTGAAATCCTAATGAGTATCAAACGTAACATTTAAATATTTCGTTATTTGAGAGATCGAGGTTAATAATATGATGACCCGTTTGCTTAAACTTTAAGATTCAATGAGAGAGAGCCGAGTAAACAATATCATGACTCATATATAAACTTTAAGATTCAACGAGAGAGATTGAGGTAAACAATATCGTGACCCATTTTCTTAAACTTTTAGATTCAACGAGAGGCCGAGGTAAATAATATCATGACCATCTACTTAAAATTTTAGATTCAACGAGAGAGACCGAGATAAACAATATCATGACCCATTTGCTTAAACTTTTAGATTCAACGAGAGAGACCGAGATAAACAATATCATGACCCATCTGCTTAAACTTTTAGATTCAACGAGAGAGACCGAGATAAACAATATCATGACCCATGTGCTTAAACTTTTAGATTCAACGAGAGAGACTGAAGTAAACAATAATAAGATTCAACGAGGGAGATAGGGTTAAATAATAACATGACCCATCTACTTAAACTTTAAGATTCAACCAGAGAGACCGAGGTAAAGAATATCATGACCCATGTTCTTAAACTTTTAGATTCAAGACGAGAGAGAGAGGTTTCCAATGGTGGGTTCAGAAACTTACAGAAGAGGGTGGCGAATTTCGGAGACCCAAGATCCCCAGTGTCGTTGCCTAACGCCTCTAAACTTCTTCGATGGCGCCATGATTTTGTCCAAGCTTTTGTCTCTTGTCTCTCCCAAAAAGAGAGAGAGAGAAAGAGGGAGGAGAGAGGGGCGGAGAGAGAGAGAATTGATTGAAGGGATGGCAAAGAAAGATGAACATTATATAGGGAAGTAGTGAGGAAGGTCAAAAATTCTAACTTTAAAACGAAAGTAAAACAGATGGATTGAACCACTGGATCGCTCTCATTCAGATGTGGTCCCGGTCATTCATGTACCTATTTACTCGGGTGTCACAGAAAAACTATTTTCATAGACCTATACAGGTTCTGTTAGTATGTTTTGTCTTCAGTTACATGTTTAACATATGATTCGAGTAATTTTGAAGTTCTTATGATTGAGTCATCGTAAAAAACGTACAGTACATGAATGAACCGATACCATATTCGAACTAGACTGATCACGAGGATATGACGGTTAAGAATTTATAAAAAAAATTGTAGATTGAGAGTGTCGGTGAATTAAAAAGTTGAATAAATACTACACTCATCTTTTTCTCTCGCATAATCATTATTGTCACCTAATACTCTAATTTTCTTAATTACAATATAGTGTGTCCTATATATCTACCTCAAATAAATGAGTTTTTGCCCAAGTTCTTCACTTCTCTTTTAGCCCTTTTGACTTGTGTTCTTCATTATACTCCTCTATAGAACGAGGTTCGTTCGCTCATAATTGGACCCGAACAACAACAACAACAACAACAAAAAAAAAAAAAAAAAAAAAAAAAAAAAATTGATCGACCACCTTTGTTAATTTTTTAAACGAGTAACTGAGAAGTCTGAGACCCCACATCGGTTGAAGAGGGGAACGAAACATTCCTTATGGAAACTTCTCTCTAGTAGACGTGTTTTAAAATCATGAGACTAATGGCTGCTAAAGGTGGACTTGGACACGACAATACGTAACGGGGCAAAGTGAACAATGTTTGCTAGGGTGAGCAGCTTAGACTAAGAGGGAAAGAAGAAACGGGTCAAAGTGGATAATATCTACTAGCGGTGGGTTTGAGCTCAAATGTCACAAGTGCAACGTAAACCACGTCCGAGCCATACTTATATTATTATCCTACCGGGCTTTTACTATTCTTTCACATGGGCAATTATTAGAACCCTAACCTCTTCACTATCATAGGGTAGATTTCTTAGTTTATAATAATTTTAATTTTCAACTTGTTTCCTAATTTGTAGATGAATTTTGTGACTTATAGTCCCGGTAACAATTATACAGAAAGTTAACCTAATCATGGCTTAATAAGTTAAAATCATACAATTTCGATCAAAATTTTCGAGACTCAAATCTTTACTCTCACATATCGTTGAACTAAAATATTCTTAGAGACAAAATTATTTGAACTCTAGTTTAATTAGTTACTCGATCTCGAGTATGGTAAAAAAGAGCGAAACCAAAGCATTTTATTTGAATATCTAGAGCCCCATCCTGTTCGAGTGATCTCCTGAGTAGGGACAAAACATGTTATCAAGTCATACAGAGCTGAATTCAAGTTCGAAATCCGGATATGAATCCATTAAATTTTAAAAAAATTAAATTTTATCCACTAATACGAGCTTTATAATTAATATAATAAACTAATATAACTATAACCATATACCATAAAACGTTAGTTGACAATTTAATTCAACACTTAATAGTATAGTACTAGACTAATATAATTGTATCCAAACTCTATAAAATAATATAACAAACCAATATAATCGGAGCCAATGGTACTTAATTAACCCATGTTTATAATGTTACCATAATCATTATATTTTTTAAATAATTAAAAATATATATATTAATAAATAATCATTATTATTGTAATTAATGCTAAAAATAGTACTTATTCCCACAATTTTTTTTCTTTTTTTTTTTAATAAATATATAATATGTCATTTAAACAACTCCCCATTTTAGGGTAATATTAAATAAATAAATAAATAAATATTTTTGTTATTTTTACTCGATTAATCAACCTAATTATGAATTTATTTAGATCAGATAATATTGGACCAACTTTACTTTACAGTTAATTTTAAAATATACATTTTTGTTTACGATATATATATATATATTATTTAATTTCATAATTATTTTTTGATGGACGGTTGTCTAATAACTCTTAAAAATAATATTTTTAACGGGTCAGATGATAATTTTTTTAAAAATATATTAAAATTTAATTACAAATCTTAAATAAATATTTGAAAATAAATAAATAGATATTTCTATGAATTTAATTTTAAAATTTTAAATATATATATATTTATCGAAAATGGAATATTTATGTTTTTTTTTTTAAATTATATTTTTAGCCTTATTTAGTTTATATAGAGTCTATATATATTTTTTAAGACTTTAATTTTGCTTCATTTATAAAGCCTATGATTTAGAGTATCCCTCTCTTATTTAACAACTTCACCATAAAACTCAATTATTGAAAAAAAAGCATTTTTTATGTCAAATAATAATAATAATAATAATAATAATAATAATAATAATAATTCGAGAGACTTTGTGATGAAGCCAATTAGATAGCTTTTTATTGCATTTAATTTTCTTAAATAACATTTATTGCATTTAATTGGTTAATATAATTTAAATAATGATTGCGACATTTTTTAATTAAATAAAAAAATCTGATTGGACGTTCGAATCTCTCGCTTTTTGTGAAAAAAAAATATTTTTTTTATATTTTTAATTAAGAAAAATATATATTAAAAAAATACGTCTAATTGAAAAAAGAAAGAATGTTGGCTTAATATTAAACATATGATAATGAGTCATTAGCTCATGGGTTTTGCCAATTAAATTAGGTTAATTATCGAGTTTAGTTTACGACCGTTGATGTTTGTGTCTATGTAATGTACATAAGATTCGAAATCCAAATTCGACATATGATGGTCCCGGAATTTCTCTGTATCTCTTGTCATATGACTCATTACATCAGTCCTTTTAGCATGTTTTGTCATCACTCATGTTTTATGAATGTGTACCTTGTTGGTATAGATAATAACTATCAATTTTTTCGGATTGTTCTCATTTACGGGCTTCACAGTCTATTTGGTTCATTACGTATCATCGTCAACCTCGCAGTTTTAAAACGCGTCTACTAGAGTGAAATCTCCACGCCCTTATAAGCCCAACCTCGCAACCCATCTCTCTTAGGGGCCCAACGTCCTCGCTGGCACATACGCTCATATCTGATTCAGATACTGTTTGTAATAGTTCAAGCCCACCACTAATAGATATTATCTACTTTGGATCTATGATCCCATTTTAATGGAAAAAAATGTGATAAAAATAGAGATTCATAGGTTATATAATTAATCGTGGTCCAATTAATTAATTGATTTAAAATTTCTATATTGGGTTTTATTTCATTAATAATTTATAAAGAAATTTATGGAATTAATTAAAAGGCACAACTATTGAAGCCAACTCATTAAAAAAATAAAAAATAAAAAGTTATTTTTTTTTTTATACAAAATACATAAATATATTTTTATTAATTTATGGATATCTAATAATTATTACACATCATGCCTTCTTCAATTTTGAGCTCCCAAGCCATGGCTATGGCAGCTCTCTCAGGGGCTGTCGCCGTCGTGCTTTCCTTCCGCCACCGTAAATCCGCCGCCTCAGTTTCTTCCGGTAAGCAAAAACCACCAATTTTTGTGGTGAAGAAGAAGAAGGGAAGAAAAAGAGTTCACTTTGCTGATGATTCAGCCGTTTGCAGTACTGAAGAGTTGCAGAGAAAAAACGGCTTAATTTTGGGTCATTCGCCGCCGGTGGGTAGAGCTCCGCCGCCGTCTTTGACGAGCCACGGTGGAGGAGGCAGCGGAATGCCGGCGAATAGGGTGGCGCTGTACAATGGAATCTTAAGGGATCGTTTGGTTCACAGGATGGCATATTCTCTTTAATTATATATTAAATAACTTTTATTTAATTATTTATTTCTTTTTCTTTTTCTTTTTCTTTTTGTAAAAGATGTTAATCCATTTATATTATCTCCTCCTGGTCATGGATAGATCACCCACATTCGGGTCCATAAGTAGTGACAATTGCCCCATGAAGACTCACTTTCGCTACAGCTCTAGTGGGTTCCGTTAACCAATCCACTGCCTATGAGTCACCGGCTCATTCTTCAACAACCACGTGGTCAGAGTCCTGGTCTCCTCCCACTGCTTGGAAGCTTACAGTTTCATGTTCTTTTCACCCTTCCCTCACGGTACTACTTCACTATCGGTCACCCAAGAGTATTTAGCCTAGCAAGGTGGTCCTTACTGATTTACACGGGATTCCACGTGTCCCATACTACTTGGGTCAGAGCGTAAGCTAGTGATGCTTTCGTTTGGAATTAGAAATTTGAATTTCTATACGTGAGATCTCACATCGGTTGGAGAGGGAAATGAAACATTACTTAAAGTATAAGGGTGTGGAAACTTCTCCCGTGTTTTCAAAATATTGAAAGGAAGCTCGAAAGTAAAAACCAAAAGAAGACAATATTTGCTAGCTGTGGTTTTAAGTTGTTACAAATGGTATCAAAGACGGAACCGAGCAGCATGTCAGCAAAGACCTAAGGGTAGAAGCATGTTGAAAGGACCGGTAGAGAAATGCTAATCAGAGGCAGACATCGGGTGACATGCGAGAGTTATAGTGAGACAAATTAGTAAATGTATGGGGGTAATTTTGTAATTTTGCTTTTTTTTTTTTTTTTTTTCTTTTCTTTTAAGTTTGTATTGAAATGAAGAGGAATAAGAACATGAACAGGGTTTCAGTTGTTAGTGTTAACTGCTATTAACGGTACAAAATTACTGATTACGAAATACGAACTGGATCTGGTAAAGTTTCAGCGGAAGTCACAATCACACTGATTTCCCATCTAATTCGACCTTGTTTATCCTATTCTATCCAGTATTAGGGTTTTCGATTTCGATTTTCCCCTTTCGATTTTGATTTCGATTTCGATTTCGGCATGTTTCTGTGTTTTGATGTTTGTAAACTGATTTTTCGCCGAATATGGTGACGCGAGAGAGCTGGTTTTCTGTTTGGATCGATCGATTTCTCTCTTGTTTGAGGTAAGTTCTTTTGCTCTGTGTTGATCACCTCATTTCTGTTCTCGAAGCGTGTTAGGGTTTTTGTAATTGTTTGATTTTCGAAGAGATTTAGCTTGAAAATTTCGAACCATTTTGATGCGACCTAATTGAAACGTTTAGAGACTTGAATACTGTTCTGGATTGTATGGATTACACTTGTTCATTTGGGGGAGTTTTTTTCTTATGGATCCATGATGTATTGTTCTTACGATTGCCATTGTTATTTGAGTAGTTTTATTTTGAATAGCTGTTTTACCTGATGAGTTCGTCCTGCAAATACTCTCAGCTTCTTGTGAATCGGTAGGAGCTTGAGCTATCATTATTGATATCATTATTTTGGAGATTTCTTTTGAATCTGAAATTAAGGGATCTTGGAAGTAAAAGAAATACCAGTTGGTTCTTACAAGTGTTTAGCTCTGGAATAAGGTGGGGAAGATGGTAGCTTCATTTTTCTTCATGAATTGAACCTCAACACAGTGTGCTAAACGTATTTTCAATTAGGTTAATCTGTGCACTTACTAGGAAATTCTTTTTCTGAGGGAACATTGATGGCATAATGTTAGAGTGGACATAAATAAGTGAAAATTTGGGATTGTAGGAAGCAGAATCCATCGTAATCCAAGCAAAAGTATAACCGGAATTTTCTGTCTTGGCAATCTCTTGACCCATTGAAGATGGACTTCAAATGTGAGATGCCCTAAAGGGGGTGGATTGTGAGATCCCACGTCGATTGGAGAAGAGAATGAAGTATTCTTTATAAAGGTGTGGAAACCTCTCCCTATGCTAGCGGTGAGAATGGGCCATCACAATTGGTATTAAAGTCAGACACCGGGCAATGTGCCAGCGAGGACGCTGGGCCCTGAGGGGGGTGAATTGTGAGATCCCATATCAATTGGGGAGGAGAAGGAAACATTTTTTATAGGTGTGTGGAAACCTCTCCTTCGCAGACGCATTTTAAAAACATTGAGAGGAAGTCTGAAAGGAAAGTCTAAAGAGGACAATATCTACTAGCAGTTGGGTTAGGCCGTTACACTAAATCTATCTCTAAGTGAATGGTGTGGGAGCTCAAAGCTCTTAGATCGCATCATTGAACTCTATTCTTGCTCCCAACTCTTTAGCACTGAGTTGTACTGGATTTTGGAGCGCGAGTTTACAGATGGTCAAAACAGTAGCAAATGGTGAGCATGTTGTGTGCAGATGTTCTTGATTTATGAACTAAATTCACTAAATTAGTTCACCTCTGTGTTATAATTTTTCATGTTTCATTGTCATTGACTGGGTCCATGACAACGAGGGTTCATATATTATATTGGACAACGATCTGCATACTTCGTTTATTTCAAACTTCATCGAGGTCCCGAAGCTTAACCATATTATTGAATTCATCTCTCTGAAATGTCAGTATCATGATGTTCATGCATGTACATTTATCATTACTTAAGACTATTACATGTCTGTTCTGGAGTTATATCCATATCCACAGTTCTCAACATGCTTCTAACAGAGGAAGTGTTTATCTTGGTAGGGGCACTAAACTTGCACCTACCATCTCTGGGAATAATCTGAATTCTAGGATGCTGAGTATGTCAGATGATTTTTGGAGTACAAGCACATGCGATCTCGATGAGATGCTTACGCTTCAATCTCGACAGAACTCGTTTATCAGCACAACAAGTTACAACCCTAATCATGGAGGTGCCACTGACTATTTAAGCAATCATTCTGACTTTGTAAATCATGGTAAGCTCATATCTCAATATTCACTGCTTGTTGGAAAGCAAAGGAGATGTTCCTTGCACTTGCTTTCTTCATCTAGCGTTAGTATCTCCAGTTCTGTAGTTGCTCTAGACTGGTTTCAATTGTAAATTCCCAATTGCAGGTTTGATTCTTTGGACACAGACCAGGCTTCGATGGGTCGGAAATCACGAATCTGCTAAACGAACTAAAAGAAAACACCTTACAGGATTAAGGTGAGTCTATTTTGACGCAGTTACGTATTCGTTCATGCCATCCAAATTGAATTTTCTAAAATTTTTGCCCCAACATGCATTACTTGGTTTCTGTTTGCAGTTGGTATATGACCAAAGAACTCATGCTGGAAAGCAAAAGACCTTACCATCGGCTCATACCTTTATCTGTAAGTCAGCTTTTTGTCTGTAATGTGGTGTTTTCTTTAGTTGACTACATATTCAAGTCCTCTGCTTTGAATATGTAACCATGATATAACTGACAGGAAATGGTAGACTTTCTAGTAGAAGAATGGGAAGAAGAAGGGCTGTATTATTGAGCCAGTCGATCGAAAACCATCACCTTGTGCATTCACCATCTTTGTGACTTTTTTCGTGTTTCGGAGTTTAATTCAATGGCTACTGCCTTAACTTGGGATCAGTTGATACGAGTTAACATACAAAATGACACCACCTGGTTTGCTATTGGTACATTGGAGACTTCTTGGGGAGAGGCCAAATATGATGTAACCCGAAATCCAAGATCATCTGAATGATCGACGAGCTAAACGGTAAGCCCCCTCCAACCATCAGCTAATATCTACTTTATACATACATATCAAGCTTTCTTCATGGTTTCATCTACGCATGACAGTTTAATATATGCAGAAGCATCAACTTTAGTATGTTTGATGCGATGTTGATGATTGACTTGCTGTAATTGATGTAATAGAATAGATATTACCCTCTAAAACAAACACTATCTTTGAATTCTGATAATACTGAGCTTTGTTTTGTGGGGATATTGCTGTCAACCGTGTTGGATGGTAGAGAACAAATAATAGGCGAAGTCACGCCCCCATTGTCTTTTTGTCTGGTGGTTGTGCCATTAAAATAGAAATTTTGAAGGGTTTATGTTTGAAGATGCTAAGATGCTTTTGAAACTCTTTTTTCATAAAGAGAATACTCATTGTTTTAGGGAGAAAGGACCGTAAGATCCTACATCGGTTGGAGAGGGGAACGAAACATTCTTTATAAGGGTGTAAAAACCTCTTTCTAGCATATGCGTTTTAAGAACCTTGAGGAGAAGCTCGAAAGGGAAAGCTCAAAGAGGACAATATTTGTTAGCAGTGGGCTTGGGAATGGTATCAGAGTCAGACATCGGGTGGTGTGCCAGCGAGGACGCTGGGCTCCCAAAGGGGTGGATTGTGAGATCCCACATCGATTGGAGAGAGGAACAAGTGCCAGCGAGGACGTTGGGCCCCGAAAGGGGGGTGGATCGTGAGATTCCACATCGATTGAAGAGGGGAACGAGTGCCAACGATGACACTAGACAATGTGTCAACGAGGACGCTGGGCTCCCAACGGTGTGGAGTGTAAGATCTCACATCGGTTCGAGAGAGGAACAAAACATTTTTCATAAGGATTCAACTAACTATCAAGATGATGTTAGATATGATTTATATTTATGTTTTTCTTGTTCAAAGTTGTACTCTCTTTACTAAATTCAGCATTCAACTGAAAGATTATTACATATATTAGTGATTGCTTTGGTTTGGTACTCTTAGAGGTCATTATAAGAGAGAGATGAGACATGATTTAAACATGGTGTGATCTGAGTCGATAGCTACTTTTTTCTTCTCTCTTTTAAGTCTTATTGGCTTCATAAGGGACCCACCCAAAGAGATGAACCCAAATGAAATGAGTGGATAACTCTATGTTTTAAAGTTTTGTCTCGAATATTATCGACTATACTTTTTTCGGGTTTTTTTAACGTAAGATGCAACATTTTTTCATTGGTGTTATGGTTCGTAACGGATAAATTAGAGACTGTGGCCTAAGTGAGCATAATTTAATGACATTTTACCTGTATTCATTCCTTTAAAGGCAAAGGTTCAAATCTCGGATTCCTACGTGTTATATAAGAAATAATTAATTAATTAAAAAGTGTTTATATATATATACATGTTTCTTTTTAGAACTTATTTTTAAAAATTACTACTTAAATAAAAGTGGGTATTCATCTGAATTGGATTATATATTGAATTTTTGAATTTTTTTTTTTTTAATTCGTTGTCGTTTTTTTCTTTTTCTTTTTCCCTCTTTTCATCTGCCATCAACCATCAACTGACTCTCCTCTCCCTCGAGCTGAAACGAAGGATCGAGGGATCGAGGGAGAAGAGAAGCTACCCTTATGGTGGGTAACTCGATTACGTTCTCTAACCTAAACACGAGGCATAAGAATTAATTATATTCCATTTAGCAATATTGTTTTAGATTAAGATGAATCAAAGATGATCCTTAGCTATAAAAAAATTGAGCATCCATTTCCCATACAATGAATTCAAAAAACAAGGGTTAATGTTCAACTTGAAGATACACACAAATCCTTATTAAAACCCTAAAATTAAATAATAATAATAATAATAAGACTAAATTAATAAAAATACCCTTCAAACTTTATACTTTGTCTAAAAAATACTTCTAAAATTTAAACAATTTCAATAATATTCTTATTTTTTTTCGAAAAGTTCAAAAATACCCCTACCTTAGTACCGGTTATTAAAAATACCCTTCAACTTTCAAAATTATTTAAAAAATACCCTTTAACGTCACTAATACCCTTAAAAAAAATTTAAAAATCCTGTACCTTTAAACATTTTTTTAACAATTCAAAAATACATTTACTGTGAGTACTACGTTTAAAAAAAATACTATAAACTTTTCAAATTAACGTTAAAACGTTTATAAATAGTCTATGAGGTGTCAATAGATAGTTTTCGTCCATATATTGACAGTAATAATTTAATTTATTTTATGCTTTATAAAAATAAAGAGTGTTACCATTCATTTTAAAATTTTATGAGTATTTTTTTAACATATTATTAATAATAAATATATTTTTTTATTTTAAAAAAAAATTAAGGAGAAATAATGAATTTTTTTAAAAACACAACATATTTTTGAGATAAAGTACTAAATTTAAAATTATTTTTATTAATTCAATGTAATAAAATAATAATAATATATTATTATTATTAAAATGTGTGATCCCTAACATGCTTTTTTATTTTCTAATATTTAATTATGGATTTTAATATTATAATAATTGGAAATGATTTCAGAACCAACCTTGGGATCCATTACAATGAACCTTCCCTCTCTCTCCACATGATAATTTTATTTATTTTTTATTTTTTTGGAAAATTCAATTATTTAATTAATCTTTATTTTTTATATTATAATTTTTTAAAATTTATTTATAGATAAATTAAAATTTAAACATGATCATATCTGATAAACAGATCGCATCTACACGTACGTATATTTTTCCCGCTTAAATTAAATTTAATAACTTTATTTAATTTTATCGTGTTGACATGCCTTTTTCTTCGATCGAGCTTCCCATATATGTCACATACCTAAAAATCATATTCATTGTATATCTTTGCTTTTATCTTGTCATGGAAAAATACGATATAGTGTATTTAGACATATATATATATATATATACACAAATACATGTATCGAGATTTTTTTAATCTTTTAAAGACACAGAAGATATATGAATGAACCGAGACCACGTATGAATATAAATAGTTTTTAAAAAATGTTGGTTAAAAACGTTCAAAAAATAATCGAAGAGTCACTGTCTCAACGCACCATGTCAAGAACCCACGATGCGATTCTGCAGCATTTACTCTCATCCTTGAGTAAGTTAACTAACTAGAATTCGGGTCACTGTTGGCACGGACGACGTATGGAGAATATCTAATAAGGTGTATTTTTTCGGTGACTCTCTTGTCATGAGAGATACGTGAGATTGTCGGGGTCATCAAGTGTCGAATCTAAATTTTAAAGACGTGGAACGTTTTAAATATCTTTGATAAGGTCGAGAAATATACAAATAATTAATATTTTATCTTGTTTTTCTTTTACATTCATCATCACCTAGAGATTTGCAAAAGGCAAGAAAGAACATAGCTTGATAAGAGTATGTTTGGTTGTCAGTCAAGAATGGTCTTCCATAATAATAATAATGATATATTATTGAAATATTTTATTTATTTAATTTTATCTGTACGTCTTCTAAAAATACATATGTTAGTAACAATCTAAGGCTATCGTTATCAGATATAGTCCGTCTTAGTTCATTACGTATCGTCGTAAACCTGATGGTTTTAAAATGAGTCTATTCGTGATAGGTTTCCACAATCTTATAAGAAATGTTTCGTTCCGTTCTTCAACCGATATGGGATCTTACAATCCATCTCCCTTTGGAGCCCAATGTCCTCGTTGGTACACTGCTCGGTGTTTGAATTTGATACTAACTATAACAGTTTGAGGCCACCTTGGCTTGGAAGAAGGCCGTCCCATTTGACCCTAAAAACTAATAGAGCCACGGGGAATGTATATATTTAGTGCAAATTCTGTGGAAAACATTGCTATTACCATTAATTCCTTGAAAAATAAGGATACCATGGATATATACTGTCCGCTTTGACTCGTTACGTATCACCATCAGCCTCACGATTTTAAAACGCGTCTATTAGGGAGAGATTTCCACACCCTTATAAGAAATGTTTCGTTCCTTTCTCCAACCGAACTGGAATCTCACAATCATCCATTTGGAGGCCCATCGTCGTTGCTGGGATGGGATGCCCAGTGACTGGCTCTGATAACATTTTTCGATAAATTGACGAAGATGGTTACTTCAACGAAGACCATCTCGTCGGAAATGGCTCGATAAATTGAGCTAATGCGTACTTATTTTTATTAATTTAACTTTTATTCAATAAAAAAAAAAAAAGAAAAAGGGGGGAAGGTCCGGTAGTCGGTAATGGCAAGTTGGTTGGGGCAGTGGCGCAAGGGGCAAAGAGCAAGAGGGGGTCTGATTGGAATTTGCGGTTTTTTGGAGAGATTCATTGCACATTCACAATCCCATCTCAAATTCATACTCCAAAAATGAATTATTTTTCCCTGAAATCGACCTCTACAACCCCCTTTTCTTATTTTATTCATTAATCCATTCTATAATCCAAATATATATACTCTGTTCAATCCATTTCTTCTTCCCATAATCACAAATTTCCCTTGTTCTTCCCTTTTTCCCCCTTTTCCTATTGGGGTTTTCTCCAAATGCTCTTCTTCTTCCTCCCATTTCTCATTTCTTCTTTGATTTCTGAGTTTGATCTCTGCCTTCCGACACCATTTTCGCTTCTGTTCTTGTGGATTCTTGCTCTGTTTCTGTCGCCATGCCTGCCCTCGTCAATTACGGTGGTGAGTTCTTCGATCTTTTCTGTTTTGTTCTTGTTTGATCTGGGTAGGATTTGAATCGGTTCGGCTTGATCCGTTTGGAGTTCTTTTTTGTTCATGAATCTGTTTCTGAAGTTTTGTGATCTGGGTTTGTTTCAATATGCTTGATCTTGTAGATATCTTAAGCTAGTTTGTTCTTTAGTGACAGTAATTTGTAGATATCTAGTTTGTTCATCATGTCAAATGTGTCTGAACTTGTTGATTAGGTTTGTAAATGGATCTGTTTAGAGATGTGTGCAATTTTGATGAGGTAGTTTGGCTGATTAGTGTTGTTATTGGGATTTCAGGGGATGATGAATGTTACCCTGGGGGTTCCTTTTACTCAAGCCCCATGGATTTGGATGGCTTGCTACCAACTAGCTCTCATGTTGATCTGTATTTTCGTCCTAGTAAGAGAGCTCGGATCGGTGCCTCGGTTGTGTTTCGAGGACGAGAATTTGAGCAGGAGTTTAAACAATCCATTGATGTTCTTCCTGATGAATGCCTCTTTGAGATCTTTAGGCATTTAGACAGTGCTAGAGAGAGGAGCTCTTGCGCAGGCGTTTCGAAACGATGGCTTATGCTTTTGAGTACTATTCGTAAGGATGAAATCTGCAAGAGTAGAATCACGTCGACCGTTCGGATAGTTGAGCAGTCGAAGCCTGAATCTGATCGAGAAGATGAAAGTAATGGTTTTCTTACGAGATGTTTGGAAGGAAAGAAAGCTACTGATGTAAGACTTGCTGCCATTGCAGTAGGAACTAGTGGATGTGGTGGTTTGGGTAAGCTTTCTATTCGAGGAAGTAACTTGACGCGAGGAGTTACCGACCTTGGTCTTTCAGCAATTGCCAATGGTTGCCCTTCTCTTCGGATGCTTTCTCTGTGGAACGTATCGTTGGTTGGGGATGAAGGATTGTTCAAAATCGCTAGAGAATGTCGCTTGCTAGAGAAACTTGATCTCTGCCACTGCCCTTCGATCTCGGACAAAGGCTTGATCGCCATTGCTGAGCGATGCACGAACTTGACCTCTTTAAGCATTGAATCATGTCCGAAGATCGGAAATGAAGGTTTGCAAGCAATTGGTAAATTGTGTTCAAAACTTCAAACCATCTCTATCAGAGATTGTCCTCGTGTCGGGGATCAAGGTGTTTCGAGTCTATTCGCGTCATCTTCTTGTGCCATAACAAAGGTGAAGATCCAAGCATTGAACATAACGGATTTCTCTCTCGCCGTGATTGGACATTATGGCCAGGCCATAACACACCTAACCCTCAGTGGTCTTCAGAATGTTAGTGAGAAGGGCTTTTGGGTCATGGGCAGTGCACGGGGCTTGAAGAAGTTGTCGTTGTTGACGATTGCTTCTTGCCGAGGGATGACCGATGTGAGTCTCGAAGCGATTGGAAAGGGAATTGCAAACCTGAAACAGATGTGCATTCAGAAGTGTTGTTTTGTTTCAGACAACGGATTGACAGCTTTTGCTAGAGCTGCGGGATCACTCGAGACATTGCAATTAGAAGAGTGCAACCGAATCACCCTATTAGGCGTCGGTGGAGCCCTCTCGAACCATATTCGAAACGTGAAGTCTCTTACTCTGGTGAAGTGCATGGGGATCAAGGATATAGCTCAAGAAGTAACATTGCCCTCTCCTTGCACCTCCCTCAGGTCCTTATCTATCCAAAACTGCCCTGGCTTTGGCAGTGCCAGTCTTTCAATGGTTGGGAAGCTATGTCCTCAACTTCAGCATGTTGAACTGATTGGTCTTTACGGTATCACGGACGCCTCAATGCTTCCACTTCTCGAGACGTGCGAAGGGCTATTGAAGGTGAACCTTAGCGGCTGCATAAACTTGACCGACGAAACAATATCGACCTTGGTTAGACTGCACGGAGGAACGCTCGAAGTTCTGAATCTCGACAGTTGCAGAAAGATAACTGATGCTAGTTTGGTAGCTATTGCAGATGCGTGCTTGTTACTAAACGAACTAGACGTTTCGAAGTGTGCAATCACCGACGCAGGACTCGCAGTTCTTTCGTCTTCAGAGCAGATAAATTTGCAAGTTCTTTCCTTGTCGGGTTGTTCCGAAGTATCAAACAAGAGCTTTCCTTTCCTGGAAAGATTGGGGAAGTCGCTTCTCGGTTTGAATCTCAAAAACTGTCACTCAATCGGCAGTGGCATGGTCGGGATGATCGTTGAGAACTTGTGGAGATGCGACATCCTCGTCTAACCGTGGATAGTTACAGTGACATGGTCTTTTTCACACAGATAGCAGCATTCAACAGAGGGCGTCCCGACAGCGTATTCTTTCCGTGGCTCGGTTGTTTTAGGGAACTATGGCTAATTACCTTAATTTTTGCAAGCTTTCAGCTTGTTTGTCTGTTTTTTGGTCTCCATTGATGGGAGGCTTCCTCTTTGATGGCCATGGCTTCCTAAGAACACACAGTTACCGAGTGACAGTTAAGAATTGCCTGTCTTTGTACGCTCACTGATGTGGCTACTGGTTTTGTCGAGCTGAATGTTCTATAACTAGCTGTTTTAGCTTACAGATACGTTACTTTAATGCATCTGGTACAAGCTTTCTATAATTCTGTTGTGGATCATTCGATTAAATGTTCTCGTTCGGTTCGGTCCCTTTCGTATTCGATTGCATACGCTCTGTTGCTTCGAGTCGTTGCAAGTGTGAAGGTCTGTTGGACGTGAGCTTTGACATCTTTAATTCGACAAATTTACCACTCGGGTGATTTTCATTTAATGTCGGAGTGTAGGTTGCAATTCATCTGCATGAAGTTGGAATTGCTAGTAATTGTCGGTCAACCACGGCGGTGAATTCATTCTCGGCCCTTGTACACACCCTCGTCACACTATGGGAGTTGGCCATGCTCGAAGTCCTTACCTTAACCACAAGGAGGAGAATGTTGAAGGTAGGAGTTGGAGTGAAGTCGTGACAAGGTAGATTGAGTATCGAGGATTATCAATATGACGCAAGTATGCTAACTCAGACTACCCAACTCAAACCATATTCTGACCATACTCGGAATAAATATGATTTTTTTAAAATAATTAAAAAAACAATCCAACAACCCAATTCCAGTTGCTCGGTCACCAACCCAACTAACCCAAAATTTCAAATGGGTCCCGAGTCACCAACCCAACTAATCCAAAATTTCAGATGGGTCCCGAGTCACCAACCCAACTAACTCAAAATTTCAGATGGGTCCAAAAGATTTTCTCGACCCAACCCCACTCACCCGAAAATTTGTTTAAAGTCTTGTTGTGGTCTATATTTGAATGCAACCAAACGGAATATCCTCTATAGAATAAGAAATCAAAAGGGTTTTTGGCTTTGCCTTCCTCACATTCATGAATGCTTTGACTCTTCCCACTTGGAAAATGTGGGGTTGTGTAATTATTTATTTATTTGGTACAACAAGGACGAGATAGGAGATGTTCGAATGTCTAACCTCAAAGGAATGAATACACGTTAATTATCGTTGAACTGTCAAAACCCACCGCTAGCAAATATTGTTCTCATTGCTTTCCTTTCAAGGAATTTCCCTCAATATTTTAAAACGCATCTACTAAAGAGAGGTTTTTACGTCTTTGTAGGAATGTTTCGTGAATGTCGCATTTCCCTTTCCATTCAACGTGGGATCTCACACTTCAGTTTCTCGTTTTTGATTTTGCAACTGCAATGAATTATAAGAATCTCAATACGACGAATATATATTTAGTTTATGAGTTTATAGATCGTGAAAGTCAACATGTAGTGTATAAACCTAACCGAGTCAAACATTTTTTTTCATTTTGTAAAATATATACTATTTTTATAAAATATAATTTTAAAAAAATTAATTTAGTTTATAAATTTTGGTGTATTTTTTAAAAATGTAAAAAAAAGGAAATATTTAACCAACCAATTTTATTCTTAAAATTTAAGTTTTTCTTTTAATTTTTTAATTAAAGTTGTTTAAAAAAATCTAACGGAGTGGGTACCACCGTTGGCCGACGTTAAAGAGTGAGATTCACGCGTTCACATCCAACGTGGCAAACCGCGTTAAACCACCGCGTTTCATTTCTCTCGACGACGACCGTCCAAAAATTTCCTCCATTTTAGAAATTAACGGTCTAGATTCGTCTAAGCTGGCGGAACCATGGTAAGAACTCCGCGACCTACCGCGCTGAATTTTAACCGTCAACTGCTTCCCGCGTTTATTGGGCAAAGACCAACCGAAAATCTAGACTACATAAATTTACCATTTTTTTAAAAATGATTAAATCATTATAAATCCCTAATTTTTAAAAAATAAAATAAATAAATCAAACCCTAGCTACAAATGGGACCGAGTGTCTCGAGCTCAAATACGAACTCAAACCGTAGCTAAATATTACTCGAGAATCTTTTAAAAGTTATAATATTCAATTAGATCTTTCGTAAATATTTCAAAACTATCTCTTAAGTAAAAAAGTCGTTAAAATATATTACAGAAATTTGGAACATCGTGACAAATGACCTAAAATAAAAACGAGAGATGAACACTGTCACAACATTACAGTGACATTTGGAACATTGTGGCCTGGAATAAACCCGAGACATGAATATCCTCGCAACTTCTGAAGTCATTGTCACGTCCATGGTCATTTTAAAACGTGGTCAAAGGGTGAGCTGTTTTTTTGTTTTTAAAATTTTAGAATATAAATAAATTCAAGTTTTCATAATTTAAACTAAATTCTAAAATGTGTGTCCCTCATGAAATAAATAATATTTTCAATTTTTTTTTCTAAAAAAACATAATAAAATTGAAAATTCTTAAAATAAATAAATAAATAAATACATTTTCTCTCTCTATTTTCTCTCTCTTCGGCCTCCTATGATTTAAAAACCCTTTTCACAGTTCTCTCCCGATCAGTTGCAGAGAGAAAGAGGAGAGAAAGAGGAGAGAAAGAGGGTTTTGTGGAATCCTAAAACCCTTTTCTTCTTCGTTCCCTCACAAGCTTCGATCGTTAATCATGCTTCTCAGAAGTGCGTCGACCTCAATTCTCAATCCATGGAAACCCCATTTGAAAGAAGCTTCCATGGAGGCCGAAATCGTCCACCAAATTCCTAAATCACGGCCCCTCACATTCTGTGCTTCTTTGAAATTGTTGCCGCCGCCGCCGATGATTGGTGGACCGGCGATTAATATGATGCGGACCCTCTCTGTGCCTGATCTGAGTAACCTCTCGGCGGTGGCGAAGAGGAGTCCGTTTTTGAATGGGGGATTGTTCTGTGGTGTTGCCGAAGTCGGGGAGAGTTCCGATTGCGGTGGCGGGATGGTCGGTGTTTCGGTTGATGGAGGAATCGGCCGCGATGGTTGCGGTGGCGATGGCGGTGGTTCGGATGGTGGCGATGATGGCTGCTTTGGTTCTTGGGATGCGGATCGTGAGAACGATTGGGCGGATTTGTATTATCAGAAAATGATAGAAGCAAATCCAGAGAATTCGTTGTTACTAAGCAATTATGCTCGATTCTTGATGGAGGTACATGATTTTAACATTGAAATTCCATCTTCTTTAATTTCTTGAAATTCTTTACGCTACATTTGGTTCTGTTTATTGCGTTTTGTTTGGTTTCTGAAGGAAATGATCCTTTGTTCTTCTCTGTTAAGTATGGAAATGAAAATCTTGCAAAATCTTGTTCTGATCCTTTACCATTGATTGTTTATAAGAACCTTGATTGCCTGAACTGCTTAGAATAGACCTGATGTGCAACACTGGAAGATGAACAAAGTGGCTTGAATCAATTTGTGTTTAGAAAAATACCCAATAAAGCTGATAATATCTTGTTAGCATCGTTTAAAAGTTGTCATCCCTTCGATTATGGCTCTAAGGGAAGCGTTTTTCATTGCAAAACTATGTTCTTGTTCTTGGTAAAAAAAAAACTAACAGATTTAGTCCTCGAGCTTATAGTTTACATCAAATTAAGTGCTTAAACTACATTTTGTCCTTGGATGTCACGGTCATGCTCGTCTAGGGTGTGTTGCTCATGGTTGCATGCCCATACCACGCCGAACCCTTTATATTATTCCACTTGTATTGATTTACGAAATCATGTCTACGCCTGCTAAACCTGAATTGCCCCAAAATGTACAATAGGGGGAGTGACTAGTTGTCAACTCCTCTCCTTAATTTTGATTGACCGTTTGGTGAAATCACACTTAGGTCTGTCGGACCTGAATCGCCTCAAAATGTACTATAGGGGATGCGACTAGTTGTCAAATTCTCCCTATCCGGGAAAAGTTATATGCTAATGCTTCTTAACGATTCTCATTAACACTTCTTCTAAGTCCATTTGGACCAGGATTGTCCACATTTTAGCTTACCATAATAAAACTAGCACCGGGATCCAAAAGTGGTACTGTGCTTTTCACAATTACCATACCCATGAGATCTCAACGCACGAACTAATGAACAGAATGACTTATGTGGACAATGAGTTATTTCTACTATGTTCAACTTAGTTTGTAACAATTTGGTCTTACAGTTCGACCTTTGAACTTTAGTTAGTAACAATTTGATCTCTGATCAATTTATTGATCGATACTGTTCTGTATTAAAGTTGAGGAAGTAAATTGGACTAAATCTTTACCAACTAAAGTTTAGGACTGAATTGTTACTCGGAAGAACGAATAAATCAAAGAAGTGTTCTTCAACCATTGTTTTCTTTTTATACAGAAGTTGTTACATGAATGTGGAATGCCTTTGGTAAAAGCTTGTGGTTAATCCTAGCAATTTTTCGATTTTCGTTGCTAAACAGGTTCGTGGAGACCTGCTAAAAGCTGAAGAGTATTGTGGAAGATCAATCTCTGCAAATCCTAATGATGGAAATGTGATATCAATGTATGCTGATTTGATATGGAAGAATCATAAGGATGCCTCCCGAGCTGAAAGTTACCATCTTCAAGCTGCTAAAACTTCCCCTGATAATAGGTAAGAAACAACAAGATACAATCATAAATCAAAGCTATATTGAAATTTTGATCTGCAATGAAGTTCTCTCTCTGCAAAGTTGTTGTTATGTGGGACATTTTAATGGATTTGTGGGGTTAATGTTGTTTTTATTTGTTGAACTGGTGCAGTTTTGTTTTAGCCTCGTATGCGCGGTTCCTTTGGGATGCTGGAGAAGAAGTCGAGGACAACGACGACGACAAAGAAGATAGATTCGATAGCTTTGGCGAGCCATATTCTTCACGTCCTTTTGATTTTGGAGTTCAGCCTCTCAACTCACTCCTCTAACTGGTGCTTCATAGTTTCTCTCTCAGGTACATTCATAGTTGCAGATGTTGTTAGGTAGTATTCTTTAACCATGAAAGCATAATAAGTTTGCTTACAGAAAGCTGTGGCGAGCACTAGGGATTTTCTTTTTCCCTCGCCTCTTTGATCCTCAGTTTGTGTTTTGTATAGAACAATGAAACAAATTGCTGATTGAAGGAAAATCGAAGAACCTTGTGAAAAGGTTCATTCCTAAAAGAATTAGGTATACTTCTAAATGTTTATTGGAAAACGGTTTTGGTATCGGCCTCGGTATCGGGATGCATACTATTTGCCACTCTAAACATAAGTTAATAGATAAGATGTCGATTCCAAACATAGGTCACTATCATTAGGGTCAAGAGTTAGAACATAGGTACGTGGAAGACATCCATTACCATCTTTAGCATCGAGGGTCGAGAAGAAAATTATTGTTCACTAGACATCAATTCTAAACATAAGTTTGTGGATAAGACATTTTTTAACGTCCTCGGAGTCTAGAGTCTAGGGTTGAGAAGTAAAGTATTGTTGACAAGACATCAATTCTAAACATAAGTTTGTGGATAAGACATTTGGAAGAACTTGAAGATTCCAGCTCACGTTCATTCTATTCTGATAGATTGGTTCCCCTTTGGAGGGTCTTTCTCGAATGAGAATCCAGAAAGTTTTTGGGCAAGACAAGTTACCATCCTCGGAGTCGAGGGTTGAGAAGTAAAGTATTGTTGACAAGACATCCATTTTGAACATAAGTTTGTGGATTAGACATTGATTACCGTCTCTAGGGTCTAAGGCCGAGAAGAAAAGTATTGCTGATAAGACATTGATTCCGAACCTAAGTCTAATATTCATTACCATCTTCGAAGTCCAGGGTGAAGAAGAAAAGTATTACCGTATTCTATGGACACGACATGAAATACTATCTTTTATTTCGATTTGAGAAAGGAGGAACGATGAATTTGACATAAATTAGATGAGGTAGACTCAAACATGTTGGGCTTAGCTCCAAAATAATGGGCTCAAGTTTAGACTAGATGTTGTAACATGGTCAAAGTCCACTCTTTCCTAAAAATATTTATTAAAAATGTATATTTTATAAGAGTTCTTTTAGATTAATCAATAAATATTTCATTTTTTTAAAAATAAGTCATTGGTTATTAAGGTCGAGCAATCTCGCTCTTTTAACGATAAATTATTTGAGTTGAATAGTGTAGTTGGTAGATTATATACTATTAACGTCATTAGGAGACAACTCGAAACTTTATATCAAAAATAAAAAACTAATTGGAACGTCAACTGTAAAGATGGTTTCAAAAGTAAAGGTGTATATGGGTGAGTTGGAAAAATCTTTTGGACTAATTCGAAATTTTGGGTTGGTTGGGTTGGTGATTCGAATCACTCGAATAAAGTTCACAATTCAACTTAACTCGAATTTTTTTTTTTTAATTATTTTAAAAAAATTATACTTATCCACAATACATATTATACTAACAACTACACTATCTTAAAGTTTAAATATCAAACATTTAAAAGTCACAATACATCATTAATATCGATTACAAATTTAAATATTCTTAATGTAACGACCCAGATCCATCGTTAGCAGATATTGTCTTCTTTGGGCTTTCACTCAAGGCTTCAAAACGTGTTTGCTAGGGGAAGATTTCCACACCCTTATAAATGGTGGTTTGTTCTCCTCCCCAACCAATGTGGGACATCAGCGAGAATCATACCACTAGAGCCCTTGATGTTCTGGGCTGCACGCGCGCTACACTGATGTATTCAACGAGTCTATAACCTTGGCGCGACTTGCGCTGGGTTTGGTTAAGGCATCAGAGGGGGCACGGATGCTCCTCCTGACACAAAAAGTTTGTAAACACGTTCATGGGTCATGGAAGTCGAAATCTTCTAAGGAGTGTGTAACAACTCACCTGCCGAATCAACTAGCCTCGAAAATGGATGGCACTGAAGCGTGTGACCTATACCCGACCGTCGGGGCAAGTGCTAGGCCCCAATGAGTAGGAGGGCGCGGTGGTCGCTGCAAAACCTTGGGCGTTAGCCTGGGCGGAGTGGCCATCAGTGCAGATCTTGGTGGTAGTAGCAAATATTCAAATGATAACTTTGAAGGCTGAAGAGGGGAAAGGTTCCATGTGAACGTCACTTGCACATGGGTTAGTCAATCCTAAGAGACGGAGGAAGCCCGTCTGATAGCGCAATAGCGCGAGTCTCGAAAGGGAAAGCTCAAAGAAGACAGTATGCGGTGGATCTGGGTCGTTACAAATGAGAGCTAATTCTTTCTAAAAGTAGGGTGGAGTTGGGATGTCTTGTAACCCTATTTTGAATTGGTGACTTAACTCAACCAAAAAAATTACAATCCACCAAGCCAACCAGATTTTCGATTTCCAAAAATTCAACCGGATCTAAATTGAAAAAAAAAAAAAAAATCTACCCAATTTAACTTTTATGGTCTGGGTTGAATAATTCGAATTAATCGGATTATCAGATCATATGAACACCTTTACTCAAATTTTATATCAAATTGTTATTTGAAAACAGATAAATTTGAAGTACGATACAACAAACATGCATTACGACGATCTCGACCCAAATCGCAAATGGTAAATGGAGGCCAACTAGATATGATAGGGACTAGAGGGAGAAAAATAAAAGAATATATGAAAATCATTGACCAAATATTTTTAAAAAAATTGGAAGAGATGAAGAAGAACATGATGCTATAGGGAAGAGATATGTTGCATAAAGAACTTATCCCTTATTTTCTTTGCATTATTGTCTATCATTCTTCTTCAAACCCACATTCTTCACCTCTTGTGGACCAAAATTAGCCATCTCTTCCATCATAGATGCTTTTACGACACATATTTGTTATGTTTTCTGAACGTACGACCGAACTTAAACCTAATTCAACTAATTAAGATATATATTCTCGACTAGCAAATCAAAGTTCGAATCTCTCACTCTCACGTCTCGTTGAAAACTAAAAATTGCCCTAGAAGATTCGAGCAGAGGCGCTAGCCCTAGAAGATGGGGTATCGAGCGTTTTTTTAGTTCAATAACGATAGTGTTATGTGATATGAGGCTACACTTTTGATCGTAATGTTGAAAACTCATGGTCTAGTTAAACAACAATTTAACTATAGACTCGTTAGTGTTCGTTTTTAGATTAATGTTGTTATTTAACACAGTAGTTTATAGTTTTCTTTTCGATTATCTTAATGTAAATTTGATTTCTAGACAATGATTTTTAAACTATAGTTTCCAAAAATGATCATCTTATGTCTAAATTATATTATAGTGTATACTACATTTTGTAGTAGTGCAACAATAGTTTAAAATGACGAATATCTATAATGACCAATGATTTAATGATTGTCACGCTATCTTCGACATGGACCTAGTAAAATTGAATACACTTGTGTAGGTCCGGCTCAAGAATTGAGGTGTCAACGGGGTTTAGAATCGTCACTATAACGATCTATGCCTAAGATTCGAAATCTGGATTCGGCACATGTTGGCACCGACATTCCCCGACATCCTCGCAATATGGTCATGTTACCTACTCTTTACTTCTTAAGAGTGAAGACTATCCCCACAGGCCAACACGAGTCCTTTGAGCATGTTTTTTTCTCACTCACATGAATCTCAAGAAAATTCTTAAGAGGTCACTTGACACAAAGTTGCTCAAAGTTAAACATGGTTAATCATGAAGTTCCTATGATTGAGCCACCGAAAAGGAAGGTGCGTCCTGTTGGTATAGGTAGAATTTCAAGATATTGTCCATCTGCTAGGGGAAGGTTTCCACACCCTTGTAACTGGTGTTTTGTTCTCCTCCCCAACTAATGTGGGACATCACAATCCACCCCTTCGGGGCCCATTGTCCTCGCTAGCACTCTTTCCTTCCTCCAATCGATGTGGAACCGCCACCAAATCCATCCATTTGGGGCCCAGCGTCCTTACTGGCACACCGCCTCATGTCTACCCCCCTTCAAGGAACAACAAGAAGGCTGACACATCGTTCGGTGTCTGGCTCTTATACCACTTGTAACGGCCCAGATCCACCGCTAGCCGACATTGTCGTTTTTGGGCTTTCTCTTTTGAGCTTCCCCTCAACGCTTTAAAACGAGTCTGCTAGGGTAAGGTTTCCACACCCTGGGGTTTTGTTCTCCTCCCCCAATCAATATGGGACATCACATATTCTAAGGATCCCTCGGATGTGGTCTCGATTCATTCATGTACCCCTCATTTATCCGGACATATTTATTCACTAAATATCTAATTATCATTTGTCTATATTATTGCAAGAGGAATAAATAATATATTTAGTTTATATTTTTAGCAATAAATATGAAAAAAAAAAAAGTCACATCGAGATGACATCATTAAAGTTGACTTTTTATGAAATTAAAAAAATAATATTTAATTCAACAGAAAATGACGTCTAAAGTCTAAACTATATATATCTAAATATAATTTTATTTACAAAATTTTAGATATTTTGGACATTGGAATTTATTCCCAAAAATAGACCATTATTTCTTCCTAATGGGGGAAGAACAATATAACCTAATTTCCACTTTTAACCCCAAATGTTTATTATTATTATTTTATCTATCGTATAATAAAAATTAAATTAATAAAAATATCATCGAACTTTGCAGGTTAAAAAGACCCTTAAACTTTCTATTAAAAAAATTCCAAAAAATACATTTGCGTTAGTTTCGGATAAAATATTAAAAAAATACCTCAAATTTTTCAAAAATTCCATTAATACCCTTAATTTATTTTTTAAAAACTTTTTAAAAAATTTTAAAAATATCTTCACCATTAATGTCACGTTTAAAAAATACTCACCAACTTTCTACACTGACATTAAAACATTTGTAGATAATATATGAGGTGTTCATTGACGTTCTTGACAGTAAAAAAAAAATAATTAAAACCTTTCTTTTACCAAAGTCTATAAATATTAATGAAATTTTTAAAATTTTAAGTATATTTTTTAAATAATGAAAATTTTAAAGGTAATTTAAATCAAATCATTAACCATTTTCATTTAAAATTAATCCTAACAATATTTTTTTAGATTTTTTAAATTTTTTTTACATTTAATTTAAAAGAAAAGTATTAAGAGAGAGAAGTATGTGGGGGAAGAGAGAGAGAGGAGAAATGAATGCCAAACAGACTTGAATTTGACGTTTCAGATTCTAAGTGTCAGAATATGTTTTCTGACATATAAGTCTGAACAATTTATCAATAAATAAATATATATATATATATATATATATATATACCTTTTTATATTATCCTTTTTACACTTTATCGAATTTTTTTTTTTTTACTGGAACGGTTTCACGATACATCTTTTCGTACTCGCCTTTAACCCAACTATCAATCTAGCTATTCTCGGTTGTTGCTTTAAGGGGTCTCCTTACTTTCTGTGGGTATATATATATATATATATATATATAAGTAAGATAAAAATTTGTTGCATATGTATTTGAGAACTGTACGTCGATATTAAAGTTACGAGAAAGCGTGTCAATTTAGAACAATACACGAGCGAGAGTAAATAACAAAAGTTAAAAACTTGTGATATAATATATTAAATACAAATACGAGTTTATTGCACATGTCTTAAAGAATAGCAATGAAATATATCTATGCTGAGAATGTGTGATATTTTTGTAACAGCTCAAGTCCACCTCTATCGGATATTGTCCGTTTTGCTTCGTTACGTATCGTTGTTAGCCTCACGATTTTAAAATACGTCAATTTGGGAGAGGTTTTCACACCCTTGTAAGGAATGCTTTGTTCCCCTCTCCATCCGAGGTGAGATCTCACAATTCACCCTCCTTGGGGGCCAGCGCCTCCGCTGGCATACCACCCAGTGTCTGGTTTTGATACCGTTTGTAACAACTTAAGTCCACCGCTAGCAGAAATTGTTCGCTTTAACCTGTTACAAAATGATTTGACAACCTGAATAACTCTAACTATTCAATCCAAACCGTAAAGGTTATGTTAAGTTAGACAATATCTGCTATAGCGGTGGACTTGAGCTGTTACAACTGGTATCAGAGCCAAATACCGGGCGATGGGCCAGCAAGGACACTCCCCCAAAGGATTTGGATTGTGAGATCTCACGTCAATTCGAGAAGGAAACGAAACATTCCTTACAAGGGTGTGGAAACCTTTGCCTAACACACCATTTTAAAATTATGAGACTAACAGTAATACGTAACAAGCCAAGCCAAAACGGATAATATCTAGACATATCAGCTATAGCAGTGGACTTGAGCTATTACAATTGGTATCAGAGCCAAATACCGGGCGATGGGCCAGCAAGGACACTCCCCCAAAGGAGTTGGATTGTGAGATCTCACGTCAATTCGAGAAGGAAACGAAACATTCCTTACAAGGGTGTGGAAACCTCTGCCTAACGCACCATTTTAAAATTATGAGACTAACAGTAATACGTAACAAGCCAAGTCAAAACGGATATATCTAGACAATATCAGCTATAGCAGTGGACTTGAGCTATTACAATTGGTATCAGAGCCAAATACCGGGCGATGGGCCAGCAAGGACACTCCCCCAAAGGAGTTGGATTGTGAGATCTCACGTCAATTCGAGAAGGAAACGAAACATTCCTTACAAGGGTGTGGAAACCTCTGCCTAACACACCATTTTAAAATTATGAGACTAACAGTAATACGTAACAAGCCAAGCCAAAACGGATAATATCTAGACATATCAGCTATAGCAGTGGACTTGAGCTATTACAACTGGTATCAGAGCCAAATACCGGGCGATGGGCCAGCAAGGACACTCCCCCAAAGGATTTGGATTGTGAGATCTCACGTCAATTCGAGAAGGAAACGAAACATTCCTTACAAGGGTGTGGAAACCTTTGCCTAACACACCATTTTAAAATTATGAGACTAACAGTAATACGTAACAAGCCAAGCCAAAACGGATAATATCTAGACATATCAGCTATAGCAGTGGACTTGAGCTATTACAATTGGTATCAGAGCCAAATACCGGGCGATGGGCCAGCAAGGACACTCCCCCAAAGGAGTTGGATTGTGAGATCTCACGTCAATTCGAGAAGGAAACGAAACATTCCTTACAAGGGTGTGGAAACCTCTGCCTAACGCACCATTTTAAAATTATGAGACTAACAGTAATACGTAACAAGCCAAGCCAAAACGGATATATCTAGACAATATCAGCTATAGCAGTGGACTTGAGCTATTACAATTGGTATCAGAGCCAAATACCGGGCGATGGGCCAGCAAGGACACTCCCCCAAAGGAGTTGGATTGTGAGATCTCATGTCAATTTGAGAGGGAAACGAAACATTCCTTACAGGGTGTGGAAACTCTGTCTAACACACCATTTTAAAATTATGAGACTAACAGCAACACGCAACGAGCCAAATCGGATAATATCTAGACAATATCGGCTAGTAGAACCAACCCAAAATTTCAGATCGATTCAAAAGATTGACGGGTTTTTTTCGATTCATGATTCTTCGCCTTTAATAATGGTGTTTCGAGTGAAAGTGATTCTTTAAGAAGTGAAAATGGAATTCCAGGTGCCCTAAAATGAAGATTGTGGTCCAATTGTGAAGAACTCCTTTTGCTTTCACATAGCTCATAGTTTATTATGAGTTTGGTTGGACACAAAAACACAATCTTTTTTCAAGGATTTTGGCTTTTGAAACCAAAAAAAGATAACACTTTTTTCTCCCCTTTTCCCAATCAATGTAGATCTACGATTTTTTCTTCTTCAAATTCCCATTCGTTCGTCTTCTCGATCACTCTACTCGACTCATTGAATGGTAAGAATTGTTCTTTTCGATAAGAACATGTCACGTTACCAAATGAACTTTCATGTTTATATGAATTTTGTTTCGTATTCTTTTACCTGATCTGAACTTGATCTTTATTGCTAACAAAACAATGAAAATCACGGGTAGAAATGGTATTTACAAACTCGTTTTTCGTGAAACGAGAAGTACTGAATAAGATCGAGAGCACAAAAATGTTCCGTTCTTTAGGTCATGGCATAATGAATTAAGGGATGCTAGATCAAAAAAACAATTCAAAATGGCTTTCCATCCATTTGTTCCTCTTTGGGGATTCCTTCAATTATTCATTGTTTGGATTCCAAGAAAAAGAAAATGGATTGTGAAGCAAATTTAATGAAGGATATGATGCTGCTCATAAAGTCCCACTTGTTTGCTCATTGAAGATTAAATGTATACAACATTCCATTATTGAAAAAAAAATCGAAAAGTATACAATGCTCGAGAATCAGATCAAATCGAACAACCCGACCCAAATCATAGATTTGTTTTCTCAGTTTAAGTTGGGTTGAATTTTTTAGAAAATCGAAAATTTGGATTGGTTCGTGCGTTGCAACCAAACCCAGCCCTACTTTTAGTGATGCATGCTGACTTATAAATGTTTAAAGCATTGGGATGAATTGGGTTGTGAGCTCTACTTGAGTTGCTCGAGTTACCAACCTAACCAACCCAAAATTTCATATTGGTCCAAAAGATTTTTTCAACCTAATCCTTGTACACTCCTATTGATAGTCGAGATGAAATGTTAGCTTCATCTAATTCTAAATTAATTAAATATATTGTTCTTGATATAATTTCGAGACATTCCGTATACGAGTCTCCTCAAACACACTTTATTGCAATTGATTCGATCATTCCTATCAGGACAGTTAGCGGAAATTAACATTCTTTAGACTAGAAATCTAGAAACTTAGGGTTTGGGTAAATTGTTTCTTAGAAAACGAATTTTTACTCGAACTTTAAAAAATAGATGAAAATAGTTTTTACGAGCTTAATTTACGGGACCGAATCGTATCGTATCGAATTCGATATGAGTATCATAGAATGATTCAAAGTCTATATATTTGTGCCTATTTGCTTCCCTTATTGCATGAAAAGCATACAAAGGCAAAAGGAAAACCTGATATGGGAGCAGTGATAGTCATGTTTTTTGGCTATGCATCAAAGCTTCCCCTTTTCCCCCTTTCTAATTATTAACCTTTATCAATAAGCCCACTTGTTCTTTGCCCACAAAAATCAAGTTGCACCAAAATTAGGGTTACGTTTTTTTTATACGGTAACCGCGTAGAGTTTCTCGTAAAATAGTCTCGTAATTTCAGGAACAGGGTTGCCTCCTCACATACAGGATACCGATATGCACGAACTACACTTTCGATTTTCTCATCTGAGAATATTCGGTCTCGGGTAGGTTCGAATCCTACATCGCTTGCTTAACTTAAAAAAAAAAAAAAAAAAAAAAAAATACCGAGTGAAGAAATAATGTAACATTCTAAGCCCACGGCTAACAAATATTGTCCGCATTAGCCCGTTACGTATTACAATCAGCCTTACGGTTTTTAAAACACGTTTATTAGGGAGAGGTTTCCACACCCTTATAATGAATATTTCGTTCCCCTTTCCAATCGATGTGGGATCTCACAATCTATACCCCTGGGGACCCAACGTCCTCACTGGTACACCGCTCGGTGCCTAGCTCTGATACCATTTGTAATAACTCAAACCCATCGCTAGCAGATATTGTCCGCTTTTATTCGTTACGTATCGTCATCGACCTTGCGATTTTAAAATGCGTCTATTAGAGAGAGGTTTTCACACCCTTATAAAAAAATGTTTCGTTCCTCTCTCCAACTGATGTGGGATCTCACAATCCACCCCCTTAGGAGCCTAGTGTCTTCACTGGCACACTGCTCGTCAACTGACTCTGATACCATTTCTAACAGCTCAAACCCACCGCTAGTAGATACTGTCTGATTTTACCTGTTACGTATCGCCGTCATCCTCACGATTTTAAAATGCATCTACTAGTAAAAGGTTTCCACTAATGCTTCGTTTCCGTCTCCAACTAACGTGAGATCTCACAAATAATATATTAAAAACGTGATATTCTATTAATTATCTTAGTTTCCCAAGAAAATGGGATACATGCATATTAAAATCAGACAACATAAAGGAAAGGCAAATTTCAGTTCATAATTTAGACAAACATTTCCCCTAATAACCAATAAAGTAATTGCAAATAAACATAGAAATCAAAGCAAACATATGCATGGCTGTTAATTTCATCACTTGAAATTACCCAATTTGTTCTTGTTTTTGGCTTAGATCATGTTCTTCAAACCCATCATTTCCTCAATCAATAGTGCAGCCCTGGCACTGACATCAGATGCTTCTCAGATCCCTATCAAACATTAATAATAATAAAAAAAACCCATCAAAATCCTCGTTCATATCGCGCTCGTCTCGTCTAATAACAACAAATAAAACAAGAAACCATTCGTTTTCTACGATTAAAGAACTAGAAAACTCAAAACGAAATCGTAAAACGTCAGATAATCGATCGAGCATTTAACTATTTCGTTACGATATCTACTCACATCGTTCTTCGTCTTAGCTTGGAGATTGTTGGTTTCCAGCATGAGGCCAAAATGAATATGTGGGAAATGTGCCCACTGCCATTTCAGAATTAAGCAAGTGAATACCCAAAAGATTGTCATATTTTCTTATGAACAAACAAACAAAAAAACCCTAATTTTTATGAACTATGAACATAAGTTATCCAAAAAAAGAAAAAAGTACTTACATTTTTAGCAGCAGTACTGAATGCTTCCCTGTGGGTAATATCTGGATTATTTGCTTTGATCCTCTGGATTTCCTCTCTGAATTTGATGTAATTTTGTCAGATTTTAAAAGAAAAAGATGAACTGAAATGACCCATGAAACAATAATTTATATAAAAATCACCAAAATAATAAAGTTTTAATTTTTATTGTTCATACTTTATGAACTGATTATATGCAGAAGGTACTCTCTGCTTCTTCTCGGGAGCTGAAAAAAGAAAATAACAACTCAGAAACGTAAATATAGAAAATTTAATGATTAAATTAAAGAAAAATTTGATTTTTTTTTTTTTTTTTTTTTTACCTCGATTGATGATCCTTTGATCATCATTTGTAGGGTTTCTAATTGGAGCTCTCATCTTCATTTTGTTGTTGCATTTTGATGATGAACCCAATTCAGCTCTGTAATGATCAGCTGCAAGCCCACTGTGGGTGTGGTTTGATGCCTAAATTTATGTGTTTTTTTGTTTAAGAGAGGGGAAAAGGGCAGCTCAGAGAGAGATGAAGCTAAATTGTTGATACCCATTTCATGAAATTTGATTTGGCTTCATGGGTTTTTTTATTTTTGAGGGAGAATAAGAAACGAAAGTTAATTATGTTCTAATTAAGCGATGTTAAGATCTCGTTTGATAACTATTTCGGCTTTCTGTTTTGAGAAATTAAGTTCATAAACGTGCAAATTTGTACTAAAAGTTTGATTTTTGTGTTTTGATCGATATTTTTGAAGAGCAAGTCGAGTTTTGAAAACTAAAAAAAGTAGTTTGAATTTGACTCAGAATCATGAGAAAAACTTACATCTTGTATGATAACGGTTTGGTTTTTAGTTTTTGAAGATTAAGTTTACCAACCCTGTTTCCCGGACTAAAAAAAAGTTAATTTGACTATGAATTCAAGCGTTTTTCCTTAACAACGATGAAAATCATAATCGAAAGATTAAGAGGAAACAAGCAGAAACCTGAAAATGAAATCGATAACAACGAGGGTAAAAATCATGACGAAATGTTTAAACCCATTTCATAAAATTTGTTTTGGCACATGGGTTTTGTTTTATAAGGAAGAACAAATAAGCTAATTTAGAGAGAGATGAAGATGAAGCTAGTTATGTTCCATAAAGAGGGAGAGACAAAGATTGATTAAGGTGGTCTTTTGAGACATTAATGTTATGTTTTAAGGATTTGAAGAGAGAGAAAGAGAGAATTTGAAAATGAGTGGAAAATAATTAGAAAATTTGTGAAAAGAAATTAAAAACCATCTGTTCATGGATCTGTTGTTTCAATAGTAGAAGACAAAAGCTTTGGAAAAGACGTAAGAGAATGAACCAAAAACAAAAAAAAAAACCCTAAAACGAACAATAAATAAATCACAATCAAATCAACCAAAAATAAATTTTCTAGAACAAAAAAAAGTGCCTCAAAGTTTGAAAATTTTCTTTTTTTGATCCAAAATTCCTAGCTTCTCTGATTCCAAATAGGTTATGGCGGCGGCCGCCGCCCCTCCGTCCCCACCACCACCACCATCACCGCCACCACTACCGGCGCTGGCTAGGGTTTTGAAAACTCCATTGACCCATGTTGGAAAATCAGTCAAAAACATGATCTTAGAAGAAAAAAGTGTTTTTTTTTTTTTTTTTTTCAATTTTGAGGGTTTTCCCCCGCCATGGCCGCTGCTGTTCTTCAGACATTTGAGATCTCTTCAATGAAATAAATAAATTAATTAATTACCTGAGAATTCTGCCATGAGAGAGATTGGAAAGCTGCAGCCATGTTCACAGACCAGAGATTGCTGCAGTGACCACATCGGACGGTCACGATGTCAAAGATATTGCTGCATGGAACACTCACCTGTTTGGTCGGAAAAAAAAAAAAAAAAAAAAAATCTGATTCATCTCCTAAACGAAAAAAATCGAAAATTTAAACAACCCCAGATGTTAGTTTTGTCAAAATTAGCCATAGAAAACTGAAGATCTAGGTTTCTCGATCTTAAGCGTTATTCGTTCTCGCCAATTTGAACATAGTTCAGCTGAATTAGGAGAACAAAAACAAACCCAGAAAGGAATGGTCATTTTATATATCTAAAAGCTTTCGAAAGAGAAAATCGAGCGCGTTCTTAGTTCGGCTGAATTAGAAGAACAAAAACGAACCCAGAAAGGGATGATCATTCTATACATCTAAAAGTTTTCAAAAGAGAAAATCGAGCACGTTCTTCGTTCTAACCAATTTGAACATAGTTCAGCTGAATTAGAAGAACAAAGACAAACCCAGAAAGGAATAATCATTACATATATCTAAAAGCTTTCAAAAGAGAAAATCGAGCACAAAAAGAGGGGAAAAACCAGATCTTGATAGCAAAAGTGAAGGGTGATGAAGAGAATAGATATCAATTTGTGTTGTTTGGATGAAGGTAGATAGCAATATACCGCAAGAACAATATTGCAAAAATTGCAGGGGATATAGCAGAGCTGCTCTTGTGCACTGTTGATGCAGCTTGACATGATTGAAAAAGGCAAAGCTTTTTAGAAGAGACTGGAAGTTAGTGTATGAAAATGAAGTGAAAGAGGCAAATAAATAGAGAAAGAAGATAGATGTGCTTTATTTATATTCTTCTTCTGGGTTCAATGATCAAAACAGTGAAACTTCTGGCTTATATATAGAGGAAAAAAACAAAACAATTGTATATAAATGTTTTATATTTAATTTTAAACCGAATTTTTACGCAATACCCACAATTTAAAATACTTTCGTTATACCAGAAATGATTGAATTTGTGTGAGATCCCACGTCCGTTGGAGAGGAGAATGAAACATTCGTTGTAAGCGTGTGGAAATCTCTCCCTGACAGACCGTTGGAGGAAAAGCCCAAGGAGGACAATAACTACCCGTGGTGGGTTTGAGTTATTACAAATGGTATCAGAGCTAGACACTGGGCGGTGTGCGAGTGAGAACACTAGGCCCCAAGGGGGTGGATTGTGAGATCCTACCTTGGTTGGAGAGCCAGACATTAGGGGTATTAAGGATGTGGAAACCTCTCCCTAGCAAACCCGTTTTAAAACCTTAGAAGAAAAGTTTAAAGAAGACAATATTGACTAGGGTTGATCATGAACAATTTTGATTGATTATGCATATTTGACGTTATTAAATTGTAAAATTTTGCCTGTCCCTTATAAAATTTATGACTTGACTCGTGGTTGATTATTTTGGAGTGGCGTATCATAGGATGCTTAGCGGGGATCCTCGTACATGATGAAAAACCAAATTCGAGTATGAGGTTGAAAATTAAAGCAAAATTATCATTTTCGAGTTTTGCTCACCCTTGGAGCGAAAACCTCTTAGAATGTTCGACTAAAATTGAGACTTGAAATTATGTGGTAGTGGTGACCTATCGAACTGTGTGGATATCAAAATTTTAGTTCGAGATCACTGCCGCACACTTCTAAGTCTCAATTTAGTCCAATTTGTAAAAGATTTATACCGTGCTCCAAGGTAGTTTTGAAATGTTTTTGAAATGTCAGAGTTAATATTATAAACTTCGAGATCATTACCACACACTTTCGAGTCGTAATTTCGTCCAACATGCAAAGGATTTATACTGTAATCTAAGAGTAGTTTTGAAATGCTTACGAAAGGTTAAGGGTAATATTGCAACTTTTGCTGTAAATTTTAGTTCGAGATCACTAACACACCCTTTTAGGTCTCAGTTTCATCCCACCCATAAAAGATTTGTATTCTAATTCAAATGTAGTTTTAAAACGTTCGTGAATAGATGATCATCATGGAGTTTCAGTAGTGCCCACGGCTGGCAGCAAAAGGCTGGGACCAGGAAGGCAAAAAAGAGAGATATAAGTGTGGTGGGTACTTATAGTGTTTTATAAGGCAAAAAAAAGTTGTTTCAGCCATGGCTGTGCTGTGCTTTGATGTGATTGAACCTTTTTGGCTTTCAAAGAACATGAAGAACAACAACGATGAAGAAGGACTAATCTCGATTTTCGATAATTATCGTGAAATGATAGGACTAATCTTCCAACGAGATGCGATGTTATATGACATGACTTATAAGATGTCGGTACATAGCAGCTTTTGGCTGATCACTATTTGAATGACGACAACGACTCGAGTATAATATTGAGCTGATTAAGACATTGTACTCTCATCTAAAACGTTAAACGTTCGAATCTTTGTTCTTAGATATTACAATAGTGATTTTAGCGTATGCAGTCAATTTCATTGGAGTAATCTTATGGAAAAGTGATTGAAACTTCCAAATATTCAAGACAACTTAAATTTGAGTATTCATGAGTTGGATTGTATGAGATCCTGCATCGGTTGAAGAGGGAAATGAATTATCTCTTTAGTGGACGTGTTTTAAAACCGTGATGCTGGCAACGATACGTAACGAGCTAAAATAGATAATATCCACTAACAGTGGGCTTGAGCTGTTACCGATCGAGACATTTTTAGACCAAATTTAATGATTCTGATTATAATTTATTTTTTTGTGATGTCCCACGTTGGTTGGAGAGGAGAGCAAAACACAATTTATAAGGGTGTGAAAACCTTTCAAAGGGGAAGTCCAAGGAGGACAATATTGGCTAGCAGTGGGCTTGGACTCGGGCCGTTACAAATGGTATCAGAGTCAGACATCGAACCATGCGCCAGCGAGGAGGCTGTTTCAAGTGTTGGTGTACCAGTAAGAACGCTGGCTCCAAAAGGGGTGGAATGACATATTTTGATAATGACAACACATTATGTTAATACAATTTCATGGAACTGTTTAGATCTTTAAATGTTTACTATTTTGAAATAGAACTTTTGCTATTCAATCTCTTCAAAAATTGAAGAACAAGTACAAAGGACACTGTCACATTTTATGAAAACCTTAAAAATTATTCCGAGAATGGTGTAACGATGACTTGGAACGGCCCGATCTAAATTTTTATTTTAGGTCACCACCACATAATTCTAAATCTCGATGTTCGTTCAAAATAATGAAGAATTTCTAATACTTCTATACGGGTTGAGTTGATCAAATTTTCCGAATCATCGAGTACTTTTAACACTCCTATAATCTTGTACATAATAGATCCGTAAATTTTTTAAAATATTAAATTTTAAGAACTGAATTTATAGTTTAACCGGAAGAAATTCACATTCAAATTATCTTATCTCGTGCAATATTATGTACAAGAATGAACCGATCTATGAATGAACCGATCTTCCGGTTAAACTATAAATTCAGTTCTTAAAATTTATGTGCAGGTTACTGCACATTCAAATTATCTTATCTCGTGCAATATTTTTTAACATTTTACTAACCGAGTTATGCTCGGGTTTACACGAGATGAACTAACCATATAATTTCGAAGCAAATTGGTGAGGGGCCATAGTTGATAAGTTAGCTACCCTTCTTGTTGGTGGTCCATTGAATTTCATTTTCTTGTCATCTTCAATAAGACAAATATAAGAAAATGAAGCCCTTCCATTATATCAAATTTTTTAATTTTTAATTTAATTTCCCCAAAATTGTAAGAATATATAGAAAAAATATATATTAATTTAAAGAAATTAAGGTATTCGGTACTGTTCTAAGAACAGCTCAAGAGACCGTCCAACATAGGATTGATTCAAACCAAACATCCTTAATTTTGAAGTTCTTAAGATTAAACTACCGAAAACTATGTACTTGATTGGCATAGATAGTAACTATCAATTCTTTTAAATTTTTTTATTATTTATAATTTATATTCTCATTCAGATATGATCTCGGTTCATTCATGTACTATTTTATTAAATCCATAACCATATTAACGATATGGTATCTGTATTTTATGTCTCATCTCGTTTTAGTCGCTCTACTTTTTAAATATCTAAATTTAATCACTGTACTTTTAATAATGTTAATCTTGAATTTCGTATATTTCTAGAAATAATAAAGAGGAGACTAAATAGCTTTCAATTATGGTAGCCTTTCTCGAAAGATTCCTTCTGCATTAATGTACTTCAATGAAAGAGATAAGATCCTTTCCTAAATCAAGATCGGGCACAAAATGCCAAGTTCGCATCTTTGTAATCTCGAAGTCCAATTAGCTCACAAACTGTCTCCTCAATCCAAGTGAGTACGAGAGCTTGGTAAGAGAGAATGTTGAATCAGAAATACATTAGATTACAGTAACATTTGCAACCACCAAAATGCAGCTCAGCTCCCGAACTGCTCTTCTCGAGAACTTAAAGCTCCGTATCTCTAAATAAGAAAAAAAAATAGTTGTGACTATTATTAGAGAAGTAGCTCGGTTCCTTTACTTCAGACTCGGATTCAACTAGCTAAGAATGGAACGTTTCGTTCGCCCATAGGGAGAATGTTGATAAAATGCAATTTACCCAAAGAGCCACTAAATTGGGTAAAGCAATAAAAGAGAGCATTATGAGGTAAAAGAGAGGTGGGGCAAGTGAGCATGCAATGGGTCCAAAAAGAGGCATATTTTGCACCTAACACATTAATCATCTTGAAAGTTGTGTCCCAATTTTCACTTCTATGGTAACATCTTCTCGATATTTACGTTTTGACTTGAAAAATCTGATCAACCCAATTCATTTTGTATGGTTCGGGTTGAGTTATAAACTTATTTGAGATGGTCGGGTTCAAATAAATGAAAATTTTACAGATTGAGTTGGTTCATGAATTATTCTACCACTTGATTGAGTTGCACCGACCAAACTTGAATTTATTGTTAATTTGAAAATACTTACCTATATTTATTTTATTTTTAATTTAATTTCATAATTTTTTATTATTGGAATTGAGTTACAAATTTTAATTAAATGTTCAAAAATAAATAAATAACGGAATAAATGATCGGAACAACGTGAACCAACCAACCTAAAAGATTTATAATTGGGTTAGGTCTAAATATGCTCAATATTATAGAGTTTCAATGTGGTCGGAGTTTTAAAAGAGTAAATGTAACCGGGTTGGTGTAGGTAATTATCGATTCTTTTTTATATATTTTTTAAAAAATTGTACACACGTCTCTTTAGATATATGAGTAAAAAATGAGTATATGAATAAATCGAGACTACGTTCGAATGAGAGTGATCATGGATTGGTAGTTACTATCTAAACCAACAAATGCACATTTTTCTCGATAGCTCTCAATCGTAAAAACTATCGAAATTAACATGTTTTGCTTGAAATAATCCTGTATCGGTTGACTTCCTAGGACTTTCCAAGTAAATAACATGATCATGTCACAAACGATGCAGGAGAATGCCCGAGTCATCTGAGGCGTTACATTTTAAATTAATTAATTTATTTAAAAGTGACGTTTTTTTATTCGTATATGCAATTACGTTCTACGAAAATGAAATTAATGGAAAAATATAATATATTTGTGAAATTTTTTTAAAAAATAACATTTTTTTTTAAAGAATGATTTAACGTTACAATCCCTAAAAACATGGAGGGAGATGTGGACATGGTCACTTGAGGGTCATGGTTGAATGATTTAATATATTTATGTGGCTACCATCTTCGACACTCTTAAAGTTGCTCCCAACCAATCAATGGATAAATAAATAAATAAAAATCAAATTATCCAAATCAATTTTAATTTTATTCGGAATTATATTATTTTTTTAAACTCGGCCAGTGGTTATGACACTCGAGTAAATGAGTCGTACATGAATGAATCGAGACTGTTAGACGAACACGACTCTCCACAGTGGTATGATATTGTCCACTTTGAGCATAAACTCTAGTGGCTTTGCTTTGGGCTTCCCCAAAAGACCTCGTACCAATGGAGAGAGTATTCCTAGATTATAAATCCATGATCATTCCCTAAATTAACGGATGTGGGACTTTCATCATCCAACACCTCCCCTCGAACAAAGTGCGCATCCCCTTAATCGAGGCTCGACTCCTTTGGTGTCTTAGTCATTTTTTACTGCCTTCGAGGAGGCTTGACTCCTTTTCTTTTGGAGTTCTTTGTTCGATATTTGAGGATTTACCAATCTATTAGCACGACTAAGTTTAGGGCATGGTAGCCCAAAGTAAAGCCATGAGAGCTTATGCTCAAAGTGGACAATATCATACCATTGTAGAGAGTCGTGTTCGTCTAACATGATATCAGATCTAACAATTGGTATCGATCCTAACAACAGAGACCACATTCAAATGAGAGCGATCCTGAGAATAAGACGACTAAGAAACTTAGAAGAACTAAAAGTTACTGTTATTTTTCGGTGGATCAATCATATGAACTTCAACATTAAACGTGTTTTGCTTAGTGGTATTATCTTATAAAATTTATTTGAAATGAAGAGAAATATTTTAAAAATATGTTTAAATTAAAAAATAATTGTCATGTGGATTTGGACCTACCTAAGAATATAAGCAATAACATAGCCAACAAGGCTACATTTGTAGGGATAGGGCCAAAAATTATTGTAATAAATATAGGGAATAATGATATGTATACCATTAAAATTGGGTCCATATATTTTCCAATCATTTCATATGTATCTAAAATTTATGATGAATTTCATAATAAAACCTTAACGATTTTATTTTAATTTTATTTAAAATTTTCAAAATATCTGCTTGTGGTGAGTTTGAGCGGTTACAAATAGTATCAGAGCCAGACATTAAGTGGTGTGTTAGCAAAAGATTTTGAGTCTCATAGAGGGGTGGACACAGGACGGTGTGTTAGTAAGGACGCTCGACCCTGAAAGGGGTGGATTATGAGATCCCACATTGGTTGAAAAGAGGAACGAATTTTTTTTTTTATACGGGTGTGAAAACCTCTCCCTAGAATATGCGTTTTAAAGATGTTGAGGGGAAGCCCAATAGGAAAAGTCCAAAGAAGATAATATCGGCTAGAGATGAGCTTGAACTGTTACAACTAGAGCCATCAAATACCGAATTCAAATTCTGAATCCTAATTTGATTCCTAAAGACGAGTTATTACTTAATATATTGGTTGAAATCGACCATATAAAAATATATAATCTTCAAATATTTTAACACGATATTAAATTTTTTTAAATATAACATATATATATATATATATATATATATATATATATATATATATATATATATATATATATTTTGAGAAAAGCCCACCTCAAGGTGGGCTTTAGAGCATTGGGCCAATCTATATGGGCTTACTAAGCTTACTCTATTTAAAAATGAAAGTATATAAACAACTTATAATTTTAAAATACTAAAAATAAAAAAATAAAAAATAAAACTTTAATAGTATAGAACCAAACCTCAATTATTATTATTTTTAATTAAAAAACATTCGGTCCAGTGTAACAGTCCGTACCGCTAGTAAATATTGTCCCCTCTAGTCATTGTGTATTGTTGTCAGCCTCACAATTTTAAAACGTGTCTGTTAGGAGGATGGTTCCACACGCTTATAAAGAATATTCCGTTATATTCTCCAATTAATGTGAAATGATTCCACACCGTTCTGGGAAACCTCTCACATTTTTTTACGGACGTACATTTAAATTCTAAATCAAAATTATTTTTTCATTTAAAAAAAATTATAAATAAATAGTTATCTAATACCAACCCTCTTATATAATTAAAAATCAATAATTTTGTATATAGTAAATATTAATATATAATATATTAAAAATTATTATAACAAATTTAAAAATTTATTAAGACATAAATTTAAAAGTTGTAAATATTATATAAATTGAGAATTTATTTAACTCCAATTAAGTTGACCGTAATCTGGTTTTTAATAATAAATAAAAAATTGTTTTTACTGAAAAATGAGACAAGTTGCCAAGTATTTAAGAAGCAAGGGATTGGACAGGTGTCAGCTCCAGAGCGCACCGTCATGTTTCCAAGTGCTCAACAGGAGATTCTGGAATTTCTCTCTCACAGAGGAGAGAGAAAGAAGAGAGAGAGAGAGAGAGAGAGAGAAAGAAGCATTGACAAACTATTAGCCGTAAATCTATTTCCTTCGGCTGTTTGTGTTATGTTCAACAGAAGCTGAGAAAGAACCCAGAAACCCAGGTAAGCCACTCTCCTCTCTAACCTTTTTTCTTCCTTTTTCTTTCAGTAATTTCTTGTTCTGATCTATTTTTAGTGAAATTCTTCATCATTGCTCCTTCTCTGTAGGTGAAAAATGGCGGCATCAGTGGAGAAAGACACTGTGAATGAGGAGGTCGTGTCCGTCGAACTCCCTGCTCCTCCTGGCTGGAAGAAAAAGGTAACCGATTCCTTTTTCTGGAGCTTCAATTCTTGTTTCAATCTGTTTTTGTTACTCAATTTTGCTCTGAATTACGAATTATCGACTGGGATTCTGTTGTCCCCTGATTTTAGGGTTTCTTTGGTGGTAGTTCACTCATTTCGTAGCTAGGGCTTTTTTGGACGGTTGAATTATCAAATTTCTTGCTTAATCCCCCTTTTGGAGAATTATTTGCAAACTGTTGGTCTCTGGTGTTCATTTTACTTCGTTTTTTGAATTTTGGATATGGTGATTTCGTTGTGCTTGTATACCTGAGTCCTGGACTAGTTTTCGTTCCCTTCAGCGATAATGCTTTGTAAAGTTCTTTGCATTATCTGGTGAGTATCAGGGCTGCCACTGCTTAAGCATCTGAGGGGTGGGATCTTGTATATCATATGGGTCATTTCCTTGCTCATATTGATAATTTCTTTTTCTAATTTTTATGGATTCCCCCCGCCCCACAAGTGTATATTTATGTGTGCATATTTGGAATTTAATCAGTTGCTGATATTGTGGATCGAATACCAGCCACAAATCCATTTGATAGGATTCCCACCCCCGAAAATTTAAATTCTCTCTTCAGTTGACTATTAGTGATCTAACTGACTACCCTTCCATAAGATCCTTCCATTTAGCAGCACTCTAGGATGACATAGCCTTAAAGTTAAGGGCGAGGTTCAAACGAAGAAAGGCTTACAGTGGATACCTAGGCACCCAGAGACGAGGGAGGACGTAGTAAGCGACAAAATGTTTAGGAGAGTTGAAAATAAGCGTAGATCTGGAGATTACCGAATAGGTCAAAGTGTTCCTAAGATAGAATGTAAGCCAAAACTCTCACAGCAATTTTACACATGATTTGAGTAAGAAGTGGATTAATTATCTCGGATGCTACATATATAGCCTATTGGGGGTTGCGTATTGACTTGTACGTGTAGATTTGAAGTTGGATTTTATTTTTAGAATTGGAATAAATTGGATATGTTCAAGGGAATGTCTGAGTATAATATTGAGATGTTGGATGTCTATAGTTGTTTCTGTACATCTCTTTTCTTGCTATTACCAAACTCAATTGTTTGTCCTATAGATGAAATTGCTTCTCTTTTGGGCAGCTCCAGATGTTGGTTTCTATTATGGAAGGAAGTAGTATTTGAGAGGGATTATGGATTAAAGACGAGAAAAAGGGAAAGAGTGAGATTTTAGGAGGATGTTTGTTTTGAGGAAGGAAGTTTGAACATTAATATGGCAAATTTATCAGGGAGATGTGGAATGTTCAACACTTTGGTTGGATGTGATAAGCCCCTGATACATTTCATTTATTGCTCACTAATTAGTTTTGTTAGTTGGTACATTTGTTGTGTAGTATCGGTGACTAAACCAGATTCCATTGCTTTATCAAGTAGTTAGAACTCTATATTTTCTGATAGTCCGTATAGATAATTTCCTGTTATTTTGATCAGTATCATCCAAATAACTGTGAGATCCCGCATCGGTTGGTGAGGAGAACGAAACATTTCTTATAAGGGTGTGGAAACCTCTCCCTAACTTATGCATTTTAAAATCGTGAGGCTGACGACAATACGTAACGGGCCAAAGTGGATAATATCTGCTAGCGATGGACTTGGGCTATTACAAATGGTATCAGAGCCAGACACCAAGCGGTGTGCCAGCGAGGACGCTGGGCCCCCAAGGGGGGTGGATTGTGAGATCCCTCGTCGGTTAGAAAAGAGAACAAAGCATTTCTTATAAGAGTGTGGAAAAACCTTTCCCTAACAAACATGTTTTAAAATCATGAGTTTGACGGCGATACGTAACGGGCTTAGCGAACAATATCTACTAGAGGCTTGTAGAAAAAATTATCTATGTGATCAATTAAGCTTCGTACTTCTGGAAAGACTTTTAACACTTGTGGAAAAAAGAGGAAGACATTGACAAGGTGACGGGAGTGAATTTCAGCAACAGGATTTGGAAGTATGTTATAGATGGTGGCCAGTTTGAGTGTGTTACTACATGGAGAGTTGTGGTAGGAGGTAGGGTCAACGATCTTTGGACCAGCCTTCTCTTTTGTACTCTTACCTTACATTTTCTTCTAGAAACAATAAATGCCTTTATCATGATGGTTCCAGACTAGTTCAAAATTGAAATCAAATTCAAACCTGAAATCTTGACTAGATGCAATGGAGAAAATGGTGAACCGAGGGCCGAAATCACCAGAGCTAGAGATGATGCGGGTTTAAAGGAAATTTCATGATCAGTGAAGTATAGAGATTATGATGTACTTATGGGAACTCTTTTTAAGGAAAAAAAAAAAGAGGAATGCTGAAGCACCGATGGAAAGAGAAACACCCACCGAGAGCCGATGGGGGTATAATTTCCTAGGATGAATGATGGGTCAATTGGAATAGTCCGAGAGAGTCAAATGGGATCAATACGAAAAGCTTGAATTCATGAGTTGGTGGAATGCATATTTAATATAATAGATCATGACGGTTGGTTACTTTGAGTTGAATGATACTTGTCGAATGACTTGACGAAGAAGAAGTTGGAACTTGGAAAGGTAAGAGTTATGTGTGGAAGGTGATGCAGTTGCTTGATATGGTGTCAAGAATGCCTATGCGGAATCCGAAATGGGTTTAATCACCAAAGGTTGGTTGTAGCTATAAATCTGTTTTGGTCCGATGAAAGGTAACTCGTGCCAGAAGCTAATCCGAGAGAGAACACCTTTAGTGTTGGATTTTTCTTCACAATGGGCTACCAATTAGGCATAGGAACAAGAGTCTTGGTTCAGGGTGTGAACAAAAGCATGGTGCTAGTCTTTGCTCTTCAACATATTATAAATGTGGTGATTTCCTTCCCTTGCCCTTATCTACATCTCCAACTTCAAGAAGCTAGCAGCAAGATATACTAAAATCCAATACAAGTTCTTTGTGAGATCCCACCTCGGTTGGAGAGGAGAACGAAGCATTCCTTACAAGGGTGTGGAAACCTCTCTCTAACAGACGCGTTTTAAAACCGTGAAGCTGACGGTGATACGTAATGGGCCAAAGCGGACATATCTACTAGCTGTGAACTTGGGATGTTATAAATGGTATTAGAGGCAAACACCGAGCAGTGTGCCAGTGAGGACGATGGGCTCCCAATGGAGGTGGATTCTGAAATCCCACATTGGTTGGAGAGGAGAATGAAACATTCCTTATAAGGGTGTGAACATTTAACTGGCCTTCACTCAAACTTTCAATGGAGAACTTATAAATCTATATTATCAACTACTTAACCTACCTATGAGGTCCACCTTAACCATTATATTTACACAATTATTTAACTTCTAATATCTTATATTGATAACAATATATATGTGTGTGTATGCATGTATGGGTTGCTGGTTTATTGGTTGCAACTGATTGAACGGTATGAATATTTGGCAGTTCTTCCCTAAGCAAGGTAATTCCCCTAAGAAATATGAGGTCATCTTCATAACTCCGACAGGCGAGGAGTTCAGCAACAAAAGAAAGTTGGATCAGTACCTGAAGTCACACCCTGGTGGCCCAGCATCAGCTGAATTTGATTGGGGCACGGGTGAGACGCCGAGGAGGTCAGCAAGGATAAGTGAAAAGGCTAAAGTGATTTCACCAATGGAGAGTGAGCACCCAAAGAGAAAAAGAACTTCGGTGTCCAAGAAAGGTCTTAAAGAAATAGAAACTGAACCAGCGGAAGTTCTGGAGGAGAAGAAAGAAGTTGACAACCAAGATGCTGGAAAAGATGAGAGCATAGCTGATGCTGAGGTAAAGGATGATGATAAGAACGAAACGAAAGATGAAGCTGCCGAAGCAGATCCACCAAAGCCCAACGACCAGTTGAATGCAGATAATGATGCTGATATAAAGGATGCTGATAAGAAGGAAAATCAAGACGAGAAGGAAACGAAAGATGAGGCTGCCGAAGCAGAGCCACCGAAACCTGATGACCAGTTGAATGCAGATAATGATGCTGAAAAACAAGAACATAAGATAACTAGTGAATCCGAACAAGAAAAATTGGAAAGAAACCTCAATGAGAAGGAACCCGAAAGCTCGAAACTAAACCTCAATGAGAATCTGGAAGGAGCAAAGCATGAAGAAAAGATCGAGCAACCACAAGTCGAGGAGAAGAATGATAGTAATTTGGGTGAAACTGCTGTCAAACCTGACACTCTTCTATCTGATAGACAAGAAAAGGAACAAGAGAATCAAAAACCATATGAACAGGATATTGAACTAGAAGGAGAAATCAAGGACAAAGCAGCTGCAACTGAAGAGAAGAATGAGAAACATACCGAGACAAACAAGAGCATAGAAGCCACTGAAAATGGCAGCCACAGGAATGATGCTGGTGAGGTAAAGCCTTGAAGATGATATCACGTTTCTGGTTATGGCTCCTTCATTTGTCTTTCCAACAGATTCAGATTGCTGGGTAGGTCTGTAATTCGGATGTGGTTAATTGTAGTAATCTAATTATTGACAGAAACATCCATCCATCCATACAAGCAGTAGATTAGGGTTATTATGTTCCATCGCTTGTTGTTCATTTGTACTGAATAAGATTGTAGCTTGTAATGACCTCTGTAACATTTAAGTGTAATATGCTTGTACTATGATCTTGTATTTGTAAACCTTTGTAAGGTAGAGTTCTATCCATACTGATTTAGTTGAATCCTTGTTTGATTCATATGGTTTAGTTGTACTAAAGTTGTAAGGATCCTTCCGTTTGATCCTTTTGGAGCCCCTTTAACTGTTTGGTAGGTTGTCTTTTTGTATGCCTCGTATATCCATTCATTTTTAAATCTCCTTTAGCTCGTTAGCCATCCATTCATTTTTAAATCTCCTTTAGCTCGTTAGCCATTATGTATCGTCGTCAGCCTCACAATTTTAAAACTTGTTTGTTAGGGAGAGGTTTCTACACATAAAGAATGTTTTGTTCTCCTCTCCAACTAATGTAGAATCTCACAATCCACCCCCCTTGTGGCTCAGTGTCCTCGCTGGCACATCACTCAGTGTTACCTCTAATACTATTTGTAACAGCCTAATCTCACTGTTAGCAGATATTATCCGCTTTAGCCCGTCAGCCTCACAGTTTTAAAACGCGTCTGTTAAGGAGAGGTTTCTACACATAATGAATGTTTTGTTTCCCTCTCCAACCGATGTAAGATCTCACAATCCACCTCCCTTGTGGACCCAACATCCTCGCTAGCACACCGCCTGATGTCTGGTTCTGATACCATTTGTAACTGTCCAAATTCAAAAAACTCCAAATCTATACCATCGGTTGTTACTAGAATGGTGAAATTACCTAACAATCCAAGAGGATTCATACCATCAAGAGCTCCATGAACAACTAGAAAAAAAAAATCTGTAGGATGTTCTTGAACTCCCGATTCTTGTCAACCACCATTTTAATGATCCAAAGTTCTGCAGTGTTTTAGGTAATCCTAACTGAACTGATATCTTGCTTTGTTCATAAACAGATGTGTAGGTTTTCTTGGATAAACCAACAATAACATTCATACTAAACAATGGAATCTATCCATTCGAAGTTCAGTAACATTGACACCAGAAACTCAGTAAGAAGATGACAAGAAAAATCAGCTTCTTGACCTTAAACTGCAATGATTTAGGAGGTGAGGAGACTAAAAATACAGTAGAAATGAGATCAGTAGAGATGGTTGTTTTCCACTCAAAGCCCCTTCAGCTGTCCAACAAGCCCAGCCAAGGCGGTCCATTTCTCAAGTGCACTGGCCGATGCTACAAAGGCAGTTTTAGAGGATTGGACATCATTCTGAGTCACTGCAATGCAAAAATGTTATATTGTTTAGAACTCTGTGGAGGGTTAAGCCTTTCAGTTCTTAGTAGTTTTACCCTGTTTATAACCACCTGATGAGATTAATGAAGCTAGAGAGGAGTTGAATGCGTCCACTTCAGATTTCTCTTCAGGACTTGAGCTCAGCTGCTCAAGAAATTACACAAAAAAGTTAGAAATTCCTCGAAGAATCATTTAACTTCTCATGAAATGTTCAATCTATTTTGCTAACCTTGTTGAAGGCTAAGTTGGCATTCCGAACCCAATCTGCATCATTACTACCCCCAAGAACTGAACTTGCTGTTGAGAAGTCATTGTTATCAATGGCTTGACCAACTTTGCTCAGCTTGTACACAACTTCCTGGAGGTATCCTGCAAAATTCCGAATGATTATGGCAAGGTTTCAGCTTTTGTAGTAGAGGCCCTTTCTCATAGCTCAACTCTGCTAGCTTATGATAAACTCTATGATCCACTCCCATGAAGAATTAAGCCTCATGATTTCAAAAACCTAGACCAGACTCTCTGTTTTATTAAGTATAGCTTTGCTTCAAATGAGGTTGAAAAGCTTTATAGCCTGCATTTGGATCGTGAGATGCCACGTCGGTTGGGGAGGAGAATGAAGCATTCTTTATAAGGGTGTGGAAACTTCTCCCTAAGACGCGTTTTAAAAATCTTGAGGGGAAGCCCGGAAGGGAAAGCCCAAAGCGGACAATATCTGCTAGCGGTGGGCTTGGGTCGTTACAAATGGTATCAGAGCTAGACATCGGATGATGTGCCAGCGAGGAGATTGAGCCCCGAAGGAGGGTGGACACGAGGCGATGTGCCAACAAGGACACTAAGCCCAGAAGGGGGGTGGATTGTGAGATCCCACATTGGTTGGGGAGGAGAACGAAGCATTCTTTGTAAGGGTGTGAAAACCTCTCCCTACCAAACGCGCTTTAAAAACTTTGAGGAGAAGCCCAAAGAGGACAATATCTTCTAGTCGTGGGCTTGGACCGTTACAAATAGTATCAAAACCAGACACCGGGCAATGTGCCAATGAGGAGGCTAAGCCCCAAAGGGGTGTGTACACGAGGCGGTGTGCCAACAAGGACGTTGGGCCTTGAAGGGAGTGGATTGCGAGATCCCACATCGGTTGGGGAGAAAAACGAAGCATTCTTTATAAAGGTGTGAAAACCTCTCCATAGCAGACACACTTTAAAAACCTCGAGGGGAAGGCTAGACGGAAAAGCTCAAAAAGGACAATATCTACTAGCGGCGGGCTTCAACCGTTACATGGATTATTCTAAGAAGGATTGAGTTATGGAAACCTAAATTTATATGGGTGAGTTTTGACTTGTGGGTTTGTAGTTTGCAAAAGTAACTACATAGCTTGAAGAACTTGGATTTATGTATCCCATAGGATTAGCAAACCTACAGCCAGGACATAAGGAACCCCACATTACAAACATATACTTGGCTTAAGAACTCTAGTATACAAACACAACCAATCAGTCAAAGTATTGAGTAATGGGATCAAATTCTGAAGTTGGAAGTTTCACAGAGAACTAAACACAAACACATAGAGTGCATACAAAACCTTTTTCTTTATTGGCGGAGCTGATAACCCCTTGTCTTTCCAGCCTCTTCTTTCTATCCTTCTTCACCTTTTCCAGAAGCTCTTCATCATCATCGGCTTCAAGAATCGCAGCATTTGCATCGGAGAATCCTTGACCCACCAGAGGGAAAATGAAACTGGAAATGAAGCAGATTGAGAGGCTTCTCTTGGTTAAAGTTGGGATTTGCGATGGTGGGTCGTTATTTCCCTTGCAGATTACCAGTCTTCTAGCGTTATTACGGCAATTAAGGCAAGAAAATCTTGATCTCAACAATGGAGGTGAAGAAGAAGAAGAAGGTGTGGAAGAATGGAACGTGTTCGCTGTTGATAGGAAGGATGTTGCCATCTCCGTGTGTGTGTTTGTTTCTCCTCTTTTGCGTTACTTTTTTCCTGGGCAAAATCAGAGGCATTGGGTGCTTGGAATTTTTGGGATAAGATTGGTGGATTCTGTCATCTTGTCCATCCATTTTCCTCCCAAGGGCTTTGGGTTATCTATTCTTTATGTCATCTAACACAACAATTTTAAAAGTGGAATTTTTTGGGATTTTGTTTCTAATTTGGGCATGTGTATGTGTTACTAGCAGATATTGACTTTTGTTCCCTGCCTTTTCTTCAGATCGGGAGAGGTTTTCACACCCTTATTATAATGTTTCATTTCCTCCTCTAACCTGTGTAGATCTCACAATCCACTCCCTTTCATTTCCTTCTCTAACCGGTGTGGATCTCACAATCCACCCTTTTGGAGGCTCAGTGTCTTTGATGGCACTCACCTCCCATATTTGGCTCTGATACCATTTTAACCGTCCAGTCCAGACCTACTGGTAGCAGATATTGTCTTATAACACAATGAAAACTAGCTTCATACATCTCTTTATATCAAAGTAGTTTGATATTATTCACTTTGAACATAAATCCTCTATTACTGGTATACATACGGTTGAGTTGGGTTAGAAAAATCAGGGGTGTTCAAAAATTTTGATGATCCAAAAAAATTCGATCAACGGCGACCCAATCCATACTATTTGTGTTGGACTTCAAACTTATTTGAGTTGAGTTGGGTTTAAATTATATTGGGTTGGACCAAATTGATTCAAATTTTTTAATTTATTTAAAATGTATATATGTATGCATAGTTTAATTTCATATTTTTTTTTTATTATTATTTATTCTTCTACTGCTCTTTAAAATAATTTCTAACTATTTGGAAGGTAATTTTTTAAAATTGAGTTACAACTTTTAATTAAATATTTGAAAATAAATAAATAGATATTTTACGAACTAACATCTTACTTTTATTAAAATAAAACTTAAATAAATGATTCAAACAACCCGAAAAAATCCAATCCAAAAGTTTATAGTTAGGTTTCATTATTTAATAAGAGTTGTATGGGTAAAAAAATTACAACCCGAACAATTAGATTGAGTCTAAAGAATGTATCAATCCAACCCAACTCAATCCACAAACTCCCCTAGTTGTAAGATGAGGAAGAAACGATCCTTAATATGGTGTTCCTTCTTGTTTTTGTTAGAACATATAACTCTTAAAAGAAATAGGATAATCGTTTTTGAAAGGTTGAAGTTGGATGCCCTTTGGAGCTAGGGTAGTGTAGTCTTTATTCTCGAACCCATTTTTGCAGAGTTTCTTTGTGTAGGCTCGTTTTAAAGTTCTTTTATTCTTTTTTGTAAGGTTCGTTAGGTATCTTTCACTTCTTCACTTTGGTTCTTTATTGTTGTAGTTTAAGGTGAAACGACATTACAAGGGTTCGAATACACTATCTCTTACTTTGATATCTGTAAATTTAACCTTAACGATTACTAAAACAAAACCTACTTCAATTTAAACACAATACACATCATGAGCTTCTTTTCATCTACTTCGAGAATTTATATATCCTATTATGTCTTGACTTTATTTTTTGTTCTGTTATATGAATATGCATCTTTCGAATCGTAACTTTTATATTCTCGTATAGAAATTTTTGAAAGTAAAAGACGACACTTTATAGATTCTACGATATAACCTCACATTTGCTTAATCAAAATTCTCGACAAGATAGACACTTTTAAAGAAAGGTAAAGTATATGCTTGTATAGTCCCTTCCTAGTTGGTAGCACCAAAGAAAACCCACTTGTTGGAAGGAAAAAGATGACCATTTGAGTTGGACATGAGCTCATTTATTGACTACTCATCAACCAATTTCTTTCTTGATCAAATCTTCTATAAAAGTAACTCGTTCTCGATCAAATTCAAGCATATCTCTATAAAAGTTATCACGAGTGCGATCATAGTCTCACTAAATGAGGTCATCTTTGGTGATTCCAAATAACAAAGTCATGAGTTAAACCAACGTGAGTAGCTTTAGCATGAAATCAAATTGATATGGGGTTTTAGCATGAACTAAGGGTTTGCATATCCAAAGTGTTTATAAGGGTTCTTAAATTCGACTAGCTAGGGTTACTATATCAATAACAGATGTGTTTTAGAACCTTGAGGGGAAGTCCGAAATAGAAAGTTCAAAGAGGGTAATATCGGCAAGCGGTGGGTTTGAGTTGTTACAAATGATATCAGAGCCCGACACCGGACAATGTGTCAACAGGACACTAGGCGCCCAAGAAGAGTGGATTGTGAGATCTCATATCAGATGAAGAGGGAAACGAAACATTTCTTATAAGGGTGTAGAAACATCTTCCTATCGACCTGGCTTTAGTCGGTAGAAAAAGTGTAAGAAAAAGGAGAGAGATTCCCTTTTAAGTAAGTGCACCATTGTTGTTGGCAGCTCAAATAAAAGGTTCTTCTTTTGGTTGGTGCTTTTGTTTTTTTGATGCAGAGCTGATCTAACTGCTTCAATGCCACCTCTCATTTCAAACCTTTACAGTCAGGTGGTGCAATTTTTGACACTTTCTAATGCCTTTTAGACCATTTTATATGGTGCGTAAATTCGAAAGAAAGCTAGTGAACAATTCAACTCGATGAGGGTATAATATTTTATGGAATTATTTCGATGATCGAGCGTACTTTTCCGTGCAAACCTCAGCAATCACTTGTTCCGATTCTACATATTGATCATTTTGAACGTAAAGTAAACTTTTGGGTGGAGAAGTGACATTATGTATAATATCCTCACTCTCTGTATGTAATGGCTCAAGCTCACCGCTAACAGATATTGTCTGTTTTAGCTCATTATATATAGCCGTCAGCTTCACGGTTTTACAACGCGTCTGTTAGGAAAAGGTTTCCACACCCTTGTAAGATATGTTTCGTTCCCGTCTCCAACCGATGTGAGATCTCACACAATAGCTAAATACAAGTCTATATAACCTAAATAAAAGCAGGACGGTCATGATGTGTGCGTGTGGTATGAACCAAATCTTCATTGAATTTGATTTTTCTATTGGAATGAACTCGTATATACTCTACGGTCTCTACGGTGAATACTCCACCACTACGAAAATTTCTAATGATAGTTGAGTACCCGGTATTTCAATATATTGACCCGCAATAATGCATACAAAGAGAGTAGTTGAAATGGAAAACGAGTTGTAAGATACCCGAACGTTTGACCTCTTAATTGATGATATACGAGCAAAAAAGAATTAGGTACATTTAATTTGCTTTCATATTATCTTAGAGCTTTCTTTAGGTGAAATAAGCTTTTTGAATCATGATAAACTTCACTTTATATTATCTTTTAATTATATTTAGAATAATAATAAAAAAATAAAAAAAAGCTTTTTAGCAATTATAAAATTGTTCAATAGGCTAATATTGACAAAGAAAAAGTTTATAAAATTGTTTTTAATTAGACAAATGTTTCCCAATTGATCCATCTCCCCTTTCCTTTTATTTTAAAGTATTTATAGCTTTTTCAAACTCGTCCAAGCATTCACACCTACATTAACAAATTATTGATACAATTCGACTCGTGTAAAGAAAACACATTTATAAAGCCTATGTTTGAAAACGAATATGCTCGTGTGGTAAATAGATAAATAACTGTCAAAGTAAATATAGCTCGGCTGGTATACAGTGTGTATTCTCAACTAAAAGGTCTAGCACATGAATGAACAAAAACTACATCCAAATGAGAGCGATCTTGAGAATAGGATGATTAAGAAAGATTTAAACAACTGAAAGTCACTACCTATACTGATAATGTGCACCTTCCTTTTCAGTGGCTTGAAACGAGAAGTAAGTAATGTGATCATGTTACAAGAGATGCACGAGAATGTCGGGGCCATCAAGTGTTGAATCCAGATTTTGAATCCTGATCCAAATTCTGGGCACAGATCAATACATTGAACTCAACGAAGAAAAGAAAAAAACTCATCAAATTGTACCGAATGAATTTTTTTGTTTATGGATCAAAACCAAATGGGTGATCTATGGATTTGTCGTTAGGATTTTAGAAGAATGAAATTTGGACTGAATTTTGTAACAGACAAGAACCCTCCAATTAAAACCCCTTATTATTACTTACCAAGAAAACGACATCCTCACTCTTTCTTTCTCTCTCATAAACATTCTCCTCTGCCAAACAGTTTCCATAAGGTTTTGGACAAATCAGAGAAAAGGGTCTTCGTCTATATGTGCTAATTCTGTTGGGTCGTCTTCTTCCTCCTCATTCCATTTCATTGGAATGGTTAGCAGAAACTGTGGGACGTTTTGAAAGAAATCTGCTGGCTCTGCCTGGTTTTTAAGCCGTCCGATCAAATTCCCATTTCCATATCTCTTGGCGATTCTCTTCGATCAATGGCCAGGAAATGCTTCTGGCTCTGGGTTCAATCGCTTCCTGGTTTCTGGATCGTCTTCTCTGCCATTGGTACTGTAACTTTTTCTCTTTCTGTTTTCTAGTTCTTCATGTTTAGTAATCAGATGGCTCTGAGTTTTTGGTTTTGGATTTTGGGTCCAAAGATTGCTTCCATTTGACTTATATTCAGAAGTTTTCATGGATTTTCCTCTTCTTTTTGCTTGATTTAGTCAGTAAGGTCAGTTCATGATTCTGGGCAGTGACAACCAGAATTCTTTATCTTATGCTTCTGGCTTGCAAGTTTTCAGACTGTTGTGGACTTTGTGCCTGCATCATTTCTTTTATTTGATGGAGTTTTCTTCTGGGTTGGTTTTGATTGTTTCTTTAAGTTCTATTTTGTGCTTCTTTCAGTCATTCTTGAAGATTTTTGTTGAGAACTGAGTAAATTTTGATGTATGTTTTTAAAACTCTGTTGTTTCTTGTTAAGTCATCCACTCGAGGAAGTTGTAGTATGTGAGATTCTAGGTTGGTTGGAGAGGAGAATGAAGCATTTCTTATAAGAGTGTGGAAACCTCTTCCTAGTAGACTTATTTTAAAACCTTGAGGGGAAGCCTGGAAGGGAAAGCCCAAAGAGGACAATATTTGCTAGCGGTGGGCTTGGGCTGTTACAAATGGTATCAGAGTTAGACATCAGGTGGTGTGACAACGAGGACGTTGGGCCCCCAAGGGGGGTGGATTGTGAGGTCCCACATTGGTTGGAGAGGAGAACGACACATTCCTTATAAGGATGTGGAAACCTCTCTCTAGTAGACAATCTTCCCAGAAGGGAAAGCTCAAAGATGACAATATCTACTAATAGTGGACTTGGGCTTTTACAAATGGTATCAGAGCCAGACATCGGGCGGTGTGCCAGTGAGGACGTTGGACCTCTAAAGAGGGTGGATTGTGAGATCCCACATTGATTGGAGACGAGCACAAAGCATTCTTTATAAGGGTATGGAAACCTCTCCCTATTAGACGGGTTTTAAAACTTTGAGGGGAAGTTCGGAGGGGAAAGCCTAAAGAAGACAATATCTGTTAGCGGTGGGCTTGGGTTTTTATGTAGTAAAACATCTCCTTGTCTTTCTCCAGCCTCCTCGACAATGACAGTACAAGCATTTACTGGAACTTATGGAATAAATTATGGAAGGATTGCTGATAACATTCCTTCACCTGATGAAGTTGTTTCACTTCTCAAAGCAGCAAAAATAAAGAACGTTAGGATTTATGATGCTGATCACAATGTCCTGAAGGCGTTTAGTGGGACAGGGCTTGAATTAGAGGTTGGTCTCCCAAATGGGTTCTTGAAAGAAACGAGTGCGAGCGAGGAACACGCGATGAACTGGGTCAAAGAAAATGTACAGGCATTCCTTCCTGAGACTCACATTTGTGGGATTGCCATTGGTAATGAAGTTCTAGGAGGAGGTGACCTTGAGCTGTGGGGAGCACTCTTGGGTGCTGCAAGGAATATCTATAAGGCAGTAAAGAGCCTTAACTTAGATGGTGTTGTTCAGATCACAACCGCGCATTCTCAGGCTGTTTTTTTGAACTCGTTTCCGCCTTCTTCGTGTATATTTAGAGAAAATGTAGTTCAGTACATGAGGCCTTTGCTGGAGTTTCTTACAGAGATTGGCTCACCTTTCTGTTTAAACGCTTACCCCTTCCTAGCCTATATGAGTGACCCTGAGAATATTGATATCAACTATGCACTTTTTGAATCAACTAAGGGTATTATTGATCCCAAAACTGGTCTACATTATGACAACATGCTTGATGCTCAGATCGACGCTGCATATGCAGCGTTAGCAGACGCTGGATATCGGAAAATGGAAGTCATAGTTACTGAGACTGGTTGGGCTTCCCGTGGGGACGAAAACGAGGCTGCAGCAACGGTGAGTAATGCTAAGATATTTAATTACAACCTACGGAAGAGGCTTGCTAAGAAGAAAGGAACTCCCTACAGGCCAAGGAATGTATTGAAGGCCTACGTTTTCGCAACGTTTAACGAAAATTTGAAACCGGGGCCGACTTCTGAGAGGAATTTTGGACTCTTCAAAGCTGATGGGAGCATATCATATGATGTTGGATTTCATGGACTTAAATCTTCTTCTTCAGACTCATCTTATTTATCTCTCAAGGTATGTAATTCATCACACCATATGAAACATGTTAGGTTTGTTGAAACTATGTTAAGATAATATCGTTACTTAGGGAAGTCGAAAGCTATTGTATTCTAATCCTACCTTGATCTTAGTTTGTACTAAACACCGTCTTTAACGATATTCATACACGTCTTACTTGCTTATGTGAACAGAGTTTCCGAGCTCGAGGACTTTTGGCTAACCACATTTTCTCATTAACATTCTCGGCCGTGACACTACATCTATTGTTGAGATGAAAATGGAATGTAGAATATCTGAGAACTTACAGTCTTGAGTTAGGAGGGCAAACCAGAAGTAGCTGATGGAAAGTGCTGGTTCATGCTATACTTGGTACAGTTTCTGCTTATTCTTTTGCCTCTTGTATAATGAAACCATCCATTTCCTCCCCAACCCATCTTCTATAAATTGTATCCCAATTTTCCAGATGGTTGAGTTTGAGATGGAGCTATTGACGACTCATACATGGAAGTTGCAAATAAAGCAAAATATGCCTATGATGTTTGGCTCATAGTTTTAATACGTCCAACGATTTTGTATCTTTTTTTCTAGGAAATAGAAACCATTTCATTGATTGAGGGAACTCCTCGAGTTTTCCTTGAGAGTCGATAAGCTATTGGTATAAAAGGGTCGAGAAAGTTTACACTAAGTTAACGCAATAAAAGATGGTATGTTTTGTTGCTTGTCTATGAAGATGCAAAACCTCTATCAGTTCTAAGTTTCTATGCTATGGAATGATATGGTTAGTAAGATAAACGAAGTTATAGCCTTGGATGAGCAAATTTATGTATCAAACATAAGCCCTACCTCTTAATCTTGCCAATGAACGTTTTATCCACTATTAACTTTTAAGATGACAATGAACGTTTTATCTATTGAGCATAGTTCAATTAGTTTGAAGGTCCAATATGAGCATAGTTCAACTAACATAAACTATGTATCTTCGATCAACAAGTTAGAGGTTTAAATGTATCATCATGCCAAATGCTTGAACTAAAAAAATTAGCTCAGAGATTTACGCTTGACCCATGGTAATATAAAAAAACAAAAAAAACAAAATAAATGTTTAAACATTATGAATAGTAGACCTCATATTAATATTCTAAACAATATGAAAAGAATAAATACTGATTTCAACCTAGTCTACATACAAACCTGTATATAAGAACAAAAATATGATTTCAAACTAATTTTCATTTAGAGTTATTCACTCCTAATGAGTGACAAGAGCAGCATCCTATAGTTTAACCTAAACATTTTGACCGGAAAAGTCATCATTCGTGTTGAGTTCTCTATGATACCTATCAATATGATGCTAATGATTCAAGTGAAGTATTAAATAGCAATAGATCAATCATCAAACGAATATGAGTATAGAAATTGTCTTTGTTATTGTCTAGTTGTCTACCTACAAGAACACTGAGATTCCACATCGGTTGGAGAGAAGAACGAAACATTTCTTATAAGGGTATGGAAACGTTTTCCTAACAAATGCGTTTTAGAACTGAGGCTGGCAGTTATACATAACGGGTCAAAGCAGACAATATCTGCTAGCAATGAGTTTGGGCTGTCACAAACACTATATCATTTTTTTTTTTTTTTTTTTTTTGAGTTTTCAACTTTAAATGACGTAGAATCAAACAACAAGATCTTCAAAATACATGTCCATGATTCAAGCATTTGACATAAAAAAAATATATTATAATCAAAAGTGGTGGATAGGGCACTATTTACCATCTCAAATGTCAATAGTTCGACACAAACAAAAAAGTGATGAATATACAATTAGAGACAAGGTAGAAGCTTCTTCTCAACCAACAAGCAATAAAGACAATGGACAATAGACTGATTCATCACAAAATCATAGAAAATACCAAAATGGTGACCAAAGCAAGGTCCAAAATTCTATTAACTTGTCATTTGAGGCAAAGAAATGGTAAGAGAATGCATTATTTAATGCTCATGTGTAAATTAAGTAATATGCTGTTTTGACTTACAAATGCCACGTGCATTATAAACAAGTCTTCTTTGTCCAGACTGTAGCTCTTGTTTCCATTATATTTTGACAAATGCACCTTCCCTAGAAAATCCTCTGTTATTTAAGACAATGGAAAATCAAAATCAATACTTCCTGTTATTCAACTGAAATATAAACCATACTGAAATTTGAGCAATTTGATTCAGTTTATGATACTATTACATTGATATTTGAATAACGTTCATAAACCATCAATCACTAAGAATTAGAGCAATGAATCCTTCAACGAAATATGACTATTTACACTTGCAAACGAATCAACATTTGGAAGAAAAGATTTAAACCATAGATAAGCTAGATCATAAGTTGAAACTGGCCAGAAGAGAAAGAGATGGAAATCGAAGTAAGCTAAATCGCCCCACACCCAATTAAATAATCATAACAAACAAGCATTTCCCTCCAACTTCTCCAATCCATTTCTATATAAAAGTATCAGTAACGACCAGGCCATTAGCTTCATTCTGACTTGGAAATCTTTCTCCATTTGCTGATAGGAAGAAGTTATAAAGAACAACAATGGCTAGAGCACTGGTCCTGCTTGTGCTAGCCATAGTGGCATCCTGTGCCTTGGTACAGACCACAACCGCAGAGACCACCCATGTGGTCGGAGACAGCTTGGGCTGGGTGGTTCCCCTTGGAGGCCCCATTGTCTATGCCACTTGGGCTGTCTCCCACACCTTCTTAGTTGGTGATATCTTATGTAAGCTCAAACTCTCTTATCAATCTCTTTATCCACTTTGAATCCATTTGTTTGAGATTTTGAGTCCATAATAGTTTTCAATGTCAAAAGTTATGGCAGTTCTTGATTTTTAGTATCCAGAACAGTTCAAAGCATTTAAAACCGTCCCAAATGAGATGGATATCAAAGTAGTCATCTCTGATCTTTGTTTCTTATTTGTACTGACAATTGTGGTTGTTTCTGAATCTTTAGCATATTCATAACTGTTCTAAGCAAGCTGGTTTGCATAATCAAAACCATCCAAAACAAGAAAGCTTGGCTTTGACAATCAAATTAGATCATCTCTGATCTTTGTTTCTTCATGTTTGTTTTCACAATCTTATCTTGTTTATCAGATGAACGTTTTATTTATGATTTTCAGCAAAAGTTCAATATTGAAAGATCATAAGAAATTCTAAAGTGATCTTTGTGAAACATTTTCAGTGTTCAATTTCACAACTGGACAAGAAGATGTAGCTAGAGTGACAAAGGAAGCATTTCTAACCTGCAATACAACCGATCCAATCAGCCTCAGAGCCACTGGTCCAGCCAATTTTAAGTTGGATTCACTGGAGGAGTACTATTTCATTGGCACTTTGGACAAGCACTGCATCTTGGGACAGAGATTGGCCATCAATGTCACTGCATATCCCGGCCCGGCTCCTGCCCCAGCTCCGCCTCCAGCTCCGAGAGGGCCGAGGGATTACACCGTCGGCGACAAACTCGGTTGGCTCATCCCTCCCGGGGGTCCTCTCGATCTCTACTATGAATCATGGGCTTATAACAAAACTTTCTTTGTTGGTGACACCTTAGGTAAGTGTAGATTTCATTGACACAATTTATCAAACACCTTGTGTGCACTCAGTAAAGAAACCCCCCAAAAACCTCGTCAATCATTGAAATTAAATTCATTTTGCAGTTTTCAACTTCTTCAATGGATCCGACGACGTTGCTGTGGTGACAAAACAAGTGTTCGATTCCTGCAACATCACTTCAACCCTCGCAGTTTTCAACTCAACTCCGGCGAACATCGCCCTGAATGTCACCGGCGACCATTACTACACCTCCACCTACGCCAAACACTGCATATTAGGACAAAAATTAGCAATCAACGTAACTGGACACGCCACTTCCGGCTCCGCCCCTTCTCCTTCGTCCACTGCACACCCACCCTCCATTGCAGTCTCTCCTTCTTCCCCGCCCGGCAGAGCTCTGTCTCCTTCTCCGAACACCTCCGCCCCTTCTCCACCGGCCATTGCCCATCCACCCTCCATTGCGGTCTCTCCTTCCCCGCCCGGCAGAGCTCCGGCTCCTTCTCCGAACACCTCCGCCGCACCGATAACTGCTACCGGCCGCCCCTATTTTGGTGCTTTCGTGATCTACGTCATGGCCTCGGCAGTCTATTTCTGAGCAAAGCACGATTATATTCAAAAAAATAAAAAAATAAATAAAAATCTAAATTAATTAAAATAAATTCTGTAATTTCATAAGTTTCAATTATTCTGTTAATTTTTTTTAATATTTTAAGTTTATTTATATTCATTTTCAATTTATAAAATTAAAATTGGAGCATCCGTTAAGATCGCATTTATCAAGCACACAGATTTGAATGGTTGGAGAAATCTTTTGGACCAACCCGAAACTTGGATTGTTCGAGTTGGTAACTCGAGCAATTTGAATAGAGTTCACAACCCAACTCAACCCAACCCTCTATTTTACTGTGGAGTTATTCTTTCTTTTAAATTATTTAAAAAAATCATATTTATATACCGTAAATCTTACATTAATAATTAAATTTTATAAAATTAAATTGATAGAATCGACTCGAAATCCAATTTTTTTAGACACATATTAAACATGGTTTAATTTAAAAATTAAATTTATAATTTAATATATGATATTAATTATTTTACAAGTTATTTGTTGTCAAGTGTGTATATGCCATTGCTTTTTCCATAAAATTTTCTCTGACCTAAAATACAATATAAATTAAATAATAAATTTATTGTTTTTAAATAATAATAATTATTATTATAATTATGCATGTGACTAGTCAACCATTTCCATCTTGTCCATGTGAAGCCAAAGTTAAAAGTTTGGTCAATGCCAAGTCGAAAGACTCACATTTAAGGTGTTCGTGAGCTGGGACAGACTTAATTTAATTGTTCGGGTTATAAATATGTTAAGCCAAACAACTTTTGTTCAATAATGAACCCAACGTAATTCAATCACAATTTTTTTCGTTCAATTGAATCGAACCTAACTCAGTTTAGATTAGGTTGGATAGATCGAGTTTTTCGGGTCGTTAAGTTTTTTGAACACTCCTACAAATGTGTTCAATAAGAAACCTAACACAGGAAGCCTAAATTTCTAAGCATCTAAACTCGTGGCAGCTTATCATCACCGTCCATTTCATTCACACGTGTCCTTCATCCAATGGCTTATTTTACACGAATGTTTGAGATCCTAAACTCTATAAATATCCAAAAAAAAGTCTCCATTTTTTGCACAAAAACCACAAATAGAGTTTAACCAAAAAAGGCCAGCTGAGAACACAAAATCATGGCCGTAGGATTTAATCGGCTGGCGATTCTCCTCCTCCTCCTCATGGCCGCCGCGTCGTGGCAGTGCTCTTCCGCCGCCACTTATACTGTCGGTGACGCATTGGGTTGGACTGTCCCGCCTATTTCTACTGTCTACTCCGAGTGGGCTTCCGATAAAACGTTTGTTGTCGGAGACATTCTTGGTAAGAAAAAAAACGTTAAATTAATTTATTTTATTAATTACGATTATTATGATTTGATGAAATAATAATAAAAAAAATACTATTTAAGAGAGTCTGTCATGCCCTATATTTAGTATGTCAATAGAATCCTCAAATGTGGAATGACTCCAAAAGGAGTCGGGACTCCTTAAAGGCATAGTAAAAAATGACTAAGACTCCAAAAGAAAATGAGTCGAGCCTCGATTAAGGGGATGCGTACTTTGTCCGAGGGGAGGTGTTGGATGAAAGTCTCACATCGGCTAATTTAGGGAATGATCATGAGTTTATAATGAATGAATACTCTCTCTATTGGTATGAGGTCTTTTGGGGAAGTCCAGAGTAAAGAGATTATATTCAAAGTGGACAATATGATACCATTGTGAAGAGTCGTGTTCAACATGTAGCTGAACGTGATTGATTTTGTGCAGTTTTCAACTTTGTGAATGAACGACATGACGTAACGGAAGTGACAAAAGGTTCTCATAATTCTTGCAATGGTAGCAATCCGATCTCCGTGGAGACCAAGAGTCCAGCAAGGATCACACTCGCTTCTGCCGGTGACCACCACTTCATGTGCTCGTTCCTTAGCCATTGCAACGATGGTCAAAAGTTGTCCATTACCGTCAGAGCAACCTCTTCTTCTGCTCCGTCACCCTCTCCCTCTCTTACCGCCGGCCTCACCGCACCTCCGCCCTCAATCGCGACGCCTCCATCTGACAACATCCCTTCAACTCTATCTCCGACTACCGCCCCACCGCCTCCCAGCACCGCTACATCGCTCCGAGCCTCCACCTTCTCCGCCTCTATTCTCGCCGTCGTCGTTGCTCTGCTGTACTAGCCGTCGTTTTTTTTTTTTTTTTTTTTTTTTTTTTTTTTTTTTTTTGAGGTTTCTTCGTCTCCATACTTGATTGTAGAAATATAAATTATAAATTTATTAGGATTATTTTCTTAAGAAAATAAATTTATTAAGCTTTCTTTTTATTTTTTATATATATTTTAGCGAATATATTATATATAAATTATATATATTTTAGAAATATAAATTATAAAAAAATTATTTCTAAAAAACTAATTTATTATATTTATATTATATATCGATATATATTTATATATAAATGTGGAGCATGGCAGGATTGAGGTGGGGTCAGGGATGAGAATGAAAAATGTAATCTCTGTCTTTGCCCATTTAGCTAATAGAGAAAAATCTCTAATGTTCTCTCTCCCATTCCTGGAGGGAGTGCTCGTAGGGTCTCGAACCTATTGGTTAAATGGACATCTCTAGTTGAATGGGGAAGAGACTTTGAAAATCTAAATGCCTCGATATAAATTCTATGTATTTTGTAGTTTTTCTCTCATATAAAACAATATAAAACTAACAGTCACATTGTAGCGATCTCCTCGAATAATTTATCTTTATCAAAATAATTAAAATTTTTAACAACACAAACTATCCGTGCGATTATGCCCAACTGAACATAGTTTAATTGGTTAGACATATGTTCGAATCTTTTCAACCCGTATATTGTTGAACTCAAAATATACAGCTGCTAATGGCATGTCCAGGACGTGTTTTCCATAGTCTTATGTCTGTTCCAAACCCTCTTTACTTGCTTTCGTGTTAGATATATCCTTACTATTTTTGTTGTGCCAATGCGAGGGTATATGACCGGTCACCAAAATCATGTATATTAGATATATCCTTATTATTTTTGTTGTGTCAATATGGAGGTGTATGACCGGTCACCAAAATCATGTCTGCACCCGCTAAGACTAAAATGCCCCAAAATGTATTATAGGAGGATGTGACTAGTTGTCAATTCTTCCTACCGGGGTAAATTATTTTCAACGTAGTTTTTCGCTCACGTTTTCTAAAACATTTCTCCAAACGTGACACAAGGTTGCTCGCAAAATCCGACTTCTATATGGTTGACTAGTTCATTGGGTTAGAACAAATGCGACATAATTGTTGTCTTACTACTATAAAAGTGCGACCGTGACACAATAGGAAAAGGCTCAAGAGGGAAAAAGGAAAGGAACGAGCTAGAAAAGAGGCATAACCTGCGAACACAGCACAAAGGAGCAAATGGCCAGCACAATGAGTTTGTTTGGTGCGTGATCGCTTTGGCATGTGCCAGCCATGGCTGCAACCATCCATGTAGTTGGAGGCCATGAAGGCTTGAGAATCCTGAAGGACAAGTCCTTATACGCCGGGCTGCCCATAAGATCTTCACTGTTGGTGACAAACTTGGTAACAAAGCCTTTAAACCCTCCTCCAATGCCTGTCAGGTTCATAACAAGTGTTAATTTTCGACTCTTAGAACTCAACGACACAGTTGTACAACCAACAAAACATGTCCAAATCTTGTCGAGATGGCCTTCGAACCCTTAATTCGAGCACTAATTACATTCATTAACAATAGAGCTCAAAAACTCGAAGGGGACGACCAGTTCTCGGGTCTAAGAAGCTTGCAAAACTTGAATTTGTATGCATTGTATTGGTTTCATAAGGCACAAAAGGTGAGTTATATGAGTTAGTAAACTTGTAGAGAAGCCAGCAGAATGTCACATTTTAACTGAGATGAAACTAATGGGAACAAACAGTAGAGAACTAAAGATGACCTTTCTCTTGTACAATTTGGCTCAAACTCAACTGGGTTTCGTTTTCACAAAATTACGTTCTGTTCTGTTCTGTTCTAACTGCATAAATAGTCGAGCCGATACGTGAACTATATATGCAAATATGGTTTTCTTTTTCTCTTTTGCTTACAGAATTCGAATATATCATGCATAATGTAGCTGAGGTAACAAAGGATAAGTATGAAAACTGTACCAAGGCAGGACCACTTCATGGCACAAGCCATGTCGCTCCCCAGTGCTCGTTCAGGGAGAAGTTGAGCGTGAGTGTCGGGTCTAATAGCTTGACAACGCCAGCAGCACCGGCACCAAGCTCTGCTCCTGCCTCTCCTGGCAAAAGCTTTGTATGCAGCTATGTTCACCATAGGTAGCAGCATCTTCTTCCTACTACATCAAAGTATGTTATGTGCTGAAACAATGTGTTAAGAAGTGGGATTCCTGGATTTTGTTATTTTCCAGCCTCGCTGAATTGTTTCCAGTTTCATTCACAATCATTGGAATAAATAATGAACATGTTTGTAAGAAAATTCATGGCAGATTTCATATCAGCAAGTTCCCATACATGACATGTTTCTCTGTTTCAATGACAAATCTAAATGGTACCAAGTGAGTTGGGGGAAGCTATAAGAGAATATTTAAGGTAACAATCAATCAGTCAGTGGCAGGATAAACAAAAGTGCAGCCTCCCATAAGCAAAAAAGTTACAATCATATATGCTTCCCAGATGAACAAGGGTTGAGTCTTATACACTGAAAGATTCAACGAAATCAAGGATACAGTGATAGAAGATCAATACAAACATAAGATTAAGATATGTTAAGCAAGTTCAGATCCATTTCTCATCAGAGGCAATGTATATTTATAAGAAAAATGACATATGGAGCCTTTTGAAGATTATGTAATTTTGTTCAGTTGAATGTGATCCAAAATATGAAAATGTACCTAATTTAAACATGCTCTGATCACATTCTTTTTTAATAGGGGAAAATGTAACATCTACCAAAGCTTTGAATCAATGTATCTCATGGTAAACGCTTAAGATATTTTGGAGATACCCTTCAAAGCCTTGGATTTAAACCCTTTGACATAAAACCCTGTCTCCCACAGCTGGCTTTAGGGCGAGTGAAACTTCCTCAAAACTAGTGAGGTATGTTGTAACAGCCCAAGTCCTACCGCTAGCAGATATTGTCCTTTTTGGGCTTTCCGTTTCGGGCTTCCCCTCAAGGTCTTTTAAAACGCGTCTACTAGGGAGAGGTTTCCACACCTTTATAAAGAATGTGTCGTTCTCCTCCCCAACTGAAAGAGGTGGACACGAGGCGGTGAGCCAACAAGGACGCTGGGCCCCGAAGGTGAGTGGATTGGAGGGTCCCACATTGGTTGGAGAAGGGAATGAGTGTTAGCGAGGCCGCTGGGCCCCGAAAGAGGTGGATTGTGAGATCCCACATCAATTGGGTAGGGGAGCGAATCATTCTTTATAAGGGTGTGGAAACCTCTCCCTAGTAGACGAGTTTTAAAAACCTTAAGGGAAAGCCCGAAAAGGAAAGCCTAAAGAGAACAATATTTATTAGCGGTGGGCTTGGACTGTTACATATGTCATGAGCATAATACTAGTGTGGGCCCTTGACACCCCATTATATACCTAGATACATACATACAAACATATGTATGTATATACACCCGATATCTATACAAGTAACGTATGTATGTACATGTTTCTCATCCAGACAATACAATTTCACTTATTGATGCACATCATATAATAACTTGGAGAAAAAGTACCAGGAGAATCTCACCCCACAAAAGATGCAACTTCAACTCCAGAATAAGGAGAAATCAATAACAGTCAGCAGCTCAGAGTGAGATACAAGACATCCTCAATGAAAGAAAGCAATTACTTTAATATTCCCTTGATAAGAACAATCCTAATCCTATGACAAAAATAGTTAATCAAAGTATTTGAACCACACGAGGCAAGCAAATTTAAGTACATGAATCAACAAAATATCGAAAACGCATCCCAGTTTGGAAGTTGTGATATTGGCTCTCAATATACATTACAACAAGTTAAGCCATGTAACTGGGAAAAGAATAAATATAGATTCAAGCAAGGTGACCCTAAGCTCTCGTTTCACGAATATACACATACGTGTACGTATATCAGTGTGTGCCCTGTCGTGTGATATATTGAAATGAGTATGTATTAGGATAAAGGAACCTGCAAAAAACAATGGGAAAAATAGTCTAATTTATAAGATATTTCATATCTTAGATAAATGGTACTAAAGTTCGAACTCGTAACCACACGAATATTCAAATTTATTCATATAATGTAGGCATTTGACCAGATTGATGAACGAACAGCTGTAGAAATTCCTAGTATTCTTAGCATATGACTAAACAGAAAAGGCATTGAAGCGATAACTTCCCTACCCTGCTCCCCGAGTTACAATGCTGGAAGTGTCCGGTTTACTTTTGTAAGTAATGGAAGCATGTCACGAAGTACCAAAAAAGATGAACACCAAAGAATTCAATACATTGGGTCTCAGAGAAGGCAGAGAAAATGATCTTATTCTCAACGAGCATAAACAGCACGGTATCACAGTTCATGGAAAGTAATTCTCATGTAGCACAAAAGAACTTGTAACTCAAGATTGAATTCATTTCTATCGTTGTATTAGTTATGTGCCTAACCGTTCGTAGTTATACTATTCGGATTTCCATTCTGACCATGTTGGTTAATGATTCACTCAGCTCAATGTCACACCTCACATGTTTGGAGGGCCTGAACTCTAATTATACAGTTGGGTAGTTGAGACTCAAATATTATAAAATTTCAACTAAAGCTACAAAAGGAATAGTTCTCATTGGTGACAATACGACATCATGGGAAACGTTAAAATTTCCGATCTTATATGCCACGACATGGAAAAAACTGTCTACAAACCTGACCCTTTAGTTTGACTGTTAAACCAGTAAGATGGAACCTCAGGTGGCAAACAAAATGGTTCGTCCTCCTCATTGCTACTAAAGGGATCTTTGCGTTTTTTTGTGGAAGATTCTGGATTCCAACCCCCGCCATCTGAACTCCACATATTTGAACAGGAACCGAAGGAGTCAAATGCAGTTCTGCTTGGGAAAAAACTGAACTCTTTATTCGCGTAAATGGTTTGATCGTGAAATTTGTGCGTCTCGTGGGAACTGCTTGGAGCAATGTCCCCAGTTTCAAGAGCCCAAGCTTTCCTAGTGCTCACACATGGCTGGGAAGGTAAACCCAACCTCAAAGATAAATCACATTCTGTGTCTGGTAGCTTTTCTTCTCTGGCTGTGATAACTTCTGGTGGAAATCTGCTCATAGCATTGCTCGTTTTGCACGAAAGAAGGCAGTGCTCAGCAGGCAGCTCGGTACTTGATACGATCGGTCTACCCAAAAATATAGTCTGTTGGTTGGCATCTGCAGAAATCTGGGAGCCTAAGTTGGGCTCTTCAGTTGGACAACGAAATCCATAATACAATGGATAAACAGATCCCAAGTTAAGTGGGGTATTGGTCTCAGTCATTGAATAACTGTTATGAACAACTGGGACATTCTCAAGCAAGAAGGCAGGGTTACTTGGAATGGTGGGGTTGTTATGTTGTTTGGGGTTCATAGTCTTGGCTCTTGCAAAGTTCAACTGGTTAGCAGGGTGTAACGACGATGTCGGTAGGCATCTTTCGTCGGTAGCTTTATCCAATGTGGGTTCTTGTCCCCTTGGAGTAAGATAAGTCCTTGGGTTACTATGCCGTTGGCTTCTAGATGCTCGTACCGGGACGCAACCGAGGTTAAGTGCAGCTGAATTCCACAGAGAAGCAGCAAAGAAAGACAAAACAGGTATGACTAATGGCTTGTGTTCATACAAACAGATGACAAAGAACAAACTAAACCTAATACATTTCCTATAAGAATCAAGAACTTGAAATGCAAGAATGTTTTTACCTTCAACACATGGAGGCAAACGGTCACCACTTTCAGTGGTTTCATCTCTACGAATTATGGTGTTAACAGCATCATTTAAACGATCCCAAAGCGTTTCAAGATTCATATACTCAGCCTAAGCAAATCACAGGGATGAAACACGACAAGATCCGAATTATGAACAAGACGCAAGGGTTAAGGGGGGAAAAAATACCTCGGAATTAGCTTTAGAATACATGATTTCTTCAGCTTTCAAAACAACAATCGGCAATTTCTCCTGCCATTCCTTGTTCTTCTTAGTAGCAGGAGTATGATTCTCATTGACAACCCTGATCAAACACATGGTGTGCAAATTCATCAAAATGTGAAAAATACAGAATCAAAGTCGAAGAGAATCAGCAAAATTAAACAAGACCCAGAACCTGAAAATTTGCTGAATAATGGAACCTCTCATGGGTTGGTGCCTATCGCTGTGCCAAGCTCTCCGCACGCACTCATACGGTCTCGGGCCTGGCCGCGGCATCTTCGTTCCCCCGTGGCTACACAAAATCTTTGACGAAGAGAAAAAGAAACCAACAAAAGATTCGAAACGCTCAGCTCCCAAAAATCAGTGCTACGGGAGATGGGTTTGGATGATTTGCATTGGCTCGATGTGTTTTAATCCTCCATCTTGGTTCCCCAATTAGCAATGGGACAGTTTATGCTGGGTTTGGAGAGAGAGAGCGAGAGAGAAAGGGCAGGTTTCTCATTCCTTGTCTTCTTCAATAATTTAAGATGGTTTACCCCCAAAGTTTGATGTTGAATCTAGTTGTTTTTGTGTATAAGGAGTGTCACCTATTGGGGAAAATAGAGTGGAGGGGGTGGGGGGGTGGGCTTCAAAAAGTGCCCTGTAAAATCTCCCTGCCACAACATTCAGCAATTGGCACATCAATTACCTCCAGCATGGGCCACTACTGCCCAAAACAGCGACCTCCCATCATCTCATCAACACTTTGAATCTATCTTCAAAATGAGCAAACCAAATTTCAAAACCAATCCATTTCTACCTTCAAAATATTACCTTTTTTTCATCTGGGTCTCTCCATTTTCACCCAATTCATACCCTTTGCTTCCAAATAAGTAATGGGTTTTGTTTGAAATGGGATTTTAACTGCTCAAGCTCACAGTAGATAGGGATTTTTCTCACTTAGAATGTGTCTGTTAGAGAGAGAGAGGAGTTTCCACACACTTCCAACCGATGTGGGAGTTTTCACCCTCTTATACTTCTCCCCCTATGATGTGGGATCTCACAATCCACCCTCCCTTCAGGGAGCAAAGTCCTCGCTAGCATTCATTTCCTTCTCCAACCGATGTGAGGAGTTTCCACCCTTGTACTCCTCCCCAACCGATGTGGGATCTAATCCACTCTCCCTTCGGGGCCCAACGTTCTCACTGCCACTCGTTCCCTTCTCCAACCGATGTGGGGAGTTTCCGCACCCTTATAAAGTATGTTTCGTTCTCCTCCCACAATCCACCCTCCCTTTGGGGCCCATCGTCCTCACTGTCACTCGTTCCCTTCTCCAACCGATGTGTGGGGAGTTTCCACACCCTTATAAAGAATGCTCCATCCTCCTCCCCAACCGATGTGGGATTTCACAATCCACCCCCTTCGAGGCTCAGCATCCTCGCTGCCACTCGTTCCCTTCTCCAACATGTGAGACCCCCACCAATTCACCCTTCTTCAGAGCCTAACATCCTTACTAGCACACCGTCTTTAGTCCACCTCCTGCGGGCTCAGCCTCCTTGCTGGCACATCGCATGGTGTCTGATTTTGATATCATTTATAACGGCCTAAGCCCACCGACAGCAGATGTTGTCTTCTTGGGACTTTCCGTTTCGAACTTCCTTTCGAAGTTTTTAAAACACGTCTACTAAGGAGATGTTTTCACACATATATAAAGAATGCTTCATTCTACTCCTATCACATCGACTTTGAAGAAGAGAGCATGGTAATGGTTGTGAGTGGTGGTGGCAGTGGCGAATGACACAGCCCCTGACATTGCATGCCATACCCACTCTCTCATGTCTCATTTGATGTCCCCACTCTGAAAAAGGCATCACAATGGGCGACCTCCAAAGCCCTCTTCTTCATCTCTTTCCCCTATTTTCATGACAAGTCCATATCTACAGGGAGCTCAAACTGCCCAAGTGCCAAACCCATCCTCTTCCTCTCTTCATTCTCTGTCCCCTTTCCCCTTTTCAACTTGGGGAGCCTTCAAACTACCCATCTTTGCTTTTTGCTTCTGGATGGTCTAGAATGAGACGTTTGTGTTTACCACCGTTCAAACTTAATTCTCCGTCCAAATAATTAAAAGTAGAGATGTTCATTTAACCTGTAGGGGTCGGGACCTCATTAGAGCTCGCCTCGAATGGGGTAGAAAATTACTATTTAAATGAGGAGTAAAGATGGAGCGGGGAGAGATATCTATCACCCTGTTAGCTAAACGAGAACAGGGATAGGTTTTTTATTTCTTGTCTCTATCACTGCATATAACCTCGCCAGATCTCCGTCCCACCCAGCTCGTTATATATATAGGAAAATTTCTATCCGGTGAAAATGAATGAAGGAGGTAGAGATAGGGACAGAAAAGGCTTCCTTATCCCGCCCCATAACAAGCTAGAACTTGGAGCTCAAACAAGCTTTAAAATTTAAAGAAAAACACGTTAAATATGTGAGAATGAAAGAGTTCGAAGAACATTATGGTCGTATTAAAAGAACGAAACTTTTTAAAAAAAATATATGTAGTACTTTACTAAAATATTGGAATGAAATCAAATTGGTGGGACTCGGCCAATTTGGTGATCTCTAATCCATAAAGAAATACTCTCGTTCATATTCTTTATTCTAAGGTCCCACCGTTTTCATCTATAAATTAGATTCTCGACCTTTTTATTAATTATTTTATAATTTATTCTCGAGTATTTTTAGTATTAATAATAATCACGTTATTATATAAGTTAACTCAAACCTCACCGAAAAAAGAACGAGTCAATTACTGTTGAGCTATGTCAACTTTGATGTCTCATAGTTTAAATGAGACCGTCACCAAAAATAATTCTCGAGCATAATTCAAAAAACTAAAACAAAAAAAAGAATATGACACTTTAGTTTTGAGAAGTTTATATGGAAATAATATTTTTTTTGGTTCGGTTCTAGTTTTCTTTTTCAGCACGACAATGGTGGGGCAAAGAAATCGAAAATTTTGACCTCGAGAGAATTTTCAAAGGTATGCTCGTATTCATAGTTGTAAAATTTTCAAAGGTTCGTTGGGTTATTTTTTTATTTTTTTTATTTTTTTTTATTTTCAGTTTAGGTTGAGTTAAATTTTTTGAAAACTAAAAATTCGAGCAGGTTTGTGGGTTGACTTTTTTCTTGGTCGGGTCAACTCGATCCTTGAAAATAGGGTTACAGTCCATCCCTATCTTACATTTAAAATTATTATGAAAATTAAGAATATTGTAACACGTGAATATTTAATATTTGAGTTTTATAAAATTTTAATTAATAATATAACATATATTATGTATAAATATAATTTTTTAAATAATTAAAAAAAGATAACCCGACAATCCAACTTAACCCAACTAAAAAATAGAGGGTGAGTCAGGTTATGTTGTGAACTCTAGGAGTTGCTAATACCAAATGCACAATAAAAATATTTAAAAATTAAAAAATGAAATTATTTATTTATTTATTTTCTTTTGATTATTTGGGAAGTGAAGTGGACACAAGATATGGTTGAATATACATTATCTTAAAAATATGTGACAATGAAATAATTACACATATGATAAAAAAAATTACCATATGATAAATGATTTCCTCTATATAATATAATATATATTTATTTATATTATATGGTGAAGAAAAAAAAAACATTTAATTGAAAGATAAATAATGTACAAAGCACTATCAACATCAATTATATTCATTACAAAGAACAGAAGATTCTAATACCAAACTTTGACCATTATTGTCACAAAACCAACCTCTCTTTTTATCCACTCGAACGTTATGCTTTTCGAGCCTCGTTATTTTATATGAATAAATTAATTTTTTTCGGATTTTTAATGTTCGTACTCAGTTCTTTTTTTTTTTTAGTTTATCAGATATGAAAAAGCGGAAATTTGAATATGTGATCTCAAATACAGTAGTTGGTGTCTTAATTAAGCATCGAGTTGTGTGTCACAATCGCACTTTTAATGGTAGTGGACGTGCGATTGTGCGGCATTCACTTTCCAACCACAAGTGAGCTAAGCCATGTCGCCTACGGCCAAGCAACGTATGCTCGAGCCTCTAACCTCGGTTTTAAGAAAAGGTTTTAGAAAACGAGGGCAGAGAGAGATTTTTGAAAGAGACGTTATATAAGCAAGCAAGAGAGAAATAACAACGGCTTACAGTATATAACCTTGGGCAACTAGTCGTATCCCCCTATAGTACATTCTGAGGTATTTCATGTCTGACAGACCTAGACATGATATTTCTGAAACGTCATACTTCCTAGAAATACAAAAGTAAAACACTAGAATATGAAAAGACATAAAGGGTTGGGCTAGTCATGGGCATACGGCCATGGGCAACACGCCTTGGACAAGCATGATTGTGACACTGTGCTCATGTTGACTTTTAAGCGTACCTACATAGTGACATGATATTGTCTGTTTTAGACCTAAGTGGTATATATTTACTTTTGGGATTCTATTGAGAAAATCTAGTACCAATATAAATATTGTCGTTAATTTTTTTTATTGATATAATCAAAATCCATAACGTTCATATACTTCGACCCGTTAAAAAATACGTTTTAGTTTTTTTTTTTTTTACTTTTTTCCCTTCATAATAAAATAATAAAAACAAATTTAAAGTCAACTCTTGTTTGATCAATTATTGCACTTGCCTTTCCTTTAGTATGCTCAATGAAATTAGGAAGAAAAGATTTTTCTTTTTTTAATATTTGGATAAGGGAAGGATAAGTGACGGGACCCAAACGTCGAGATCTCTTAATCGATGTGTTCAAACAATTCCCAAAGCTTCCATGTGACATAGATGACAGTGACAAAGACGGGATTGTAGATGATAACAACGACGAAATTATAAACGAGGAAGAGGTTGCAACATCATGTTTTGGTTCCATCCACGATTATCTTCATCTTTCGTGGGTATTGCGGTTTTTAGATTTGGTTTTCATCTTCGAGTGGGCGTTCGTGTTTAGGACCGAAACATCTATTATAAATAATTTATTAGGCATAATTAAAAAAAAATAAAAAAGACTTCTAATTATATATACACACACATACATATATATAGTGACACATCATTTTGTCTCTTTCTAATAGGTTTGATGTACTAAAGAAACATTATTTTAGGGCAAACGGCCAAACAACATGTTTATGAACATTGGTCCTCTCTGCTCTTGCCTCTCTGTAAAGTTTACTTTTGTCTTGGGTATTCTACTATAATTTCACTAATAGCCCAAATTGATTTCTAATAAATTACGAGAAAACTTAGCCAACACAGTTCAATCGATGCTCAACAAATATATCGAGTAATGTTAATCAATGGACAGCTCGATAGATAAGAAACCAAAGTTGAAAGTTCGATTTTTCACCTTTGTACTTGATGAACTTGAAAAAGAAAAACAAGTCTACTTCCACTGATCCTGGAACAAAACGTCTTTTCTTCTCATTTCTTCTCTCGTCACATGTGAAAGCCTCCTTCTTCCTCCAACGAAACATGATCTATAAATTTCAAAACAAAAGCGAAAATACAAACTCGTTACGAGAAAATGTTTACTTTTGCCAGAATTATCTCCCAACAAATATGATTTTGGGTACAAATGACAATAAGAATAACTTTAAGAAGAACCAGAAACTGGATTTACAAAACAAAAACAAAAAATGTTCCCTGATTACAGGCACAATAAAATGTCAAGATCAACCAAGCATTAATGTGACAGACAGCATCATTCAGAGATTGAATGCCAAATGGTACACCAGCAAAGCAATTATACATCTACAAGTGTCCAAGCGAAACAGATTCAGGACAACAGAAACAGAGTAAATAACTTTTTGACTGACAACTTTTTCTATTCAAATGTTGGAATACAATGCCAAAGCCAAATGCCAAAGCCAAAGCCCAAGCAAGAATCAAGCACACATGTTAAAAGCAAGCTTGGCTCGGCTCTAATCAGTCAGAGAATCAATTTACAAGCTAAGGAGAATCAAATTTACAAGCTAAAGGAGTATAACTCAACCGTAGTTGACATAGACATTGACGTATATTTCGTTTTGGACTAAAAGTTCAAATATTTATTAACACTTTGAGGTGAATAGTACTAAAAAGTAATACGAATCCAATGCAGAAATCCTTACTGTATTCCAGCTGCAGGCAGTCCAATGAAGATTTTTCATCAACCTCCTCTTACAAAAACTTAATTTTCATCAGAACGTTGGTCCCTGCTATGGCCTAGAATTGACCCACAAACGCCTGCTCACTGACATATAAGAATAGAATATATCATTGATGAGTGGATGTTAACACGAGCCGAGAGATTCGGCTTTAATCAATATGAGCGATAAATCGATATTTTTAATATGCTATAGAGATATCAACATCAATATCAATAAAATATCAACGACATCTTCATAAAATTGAGATCACGATATTTACATCAACATCAATACTTAAATCAGGCTGAAATATTAGGGGCTTTCTAACTATGTCTTTTTATAGAATAATTCTTAAAGAGGGGGTTGGTTTTAAAATAATTCTAAATATATGATATATTATCTTCTGGAAAGATGCATATTTTGGACATAAGTCCCTTGGAAATCATCTCTTAGAAGATAAGCTATCAAAAATCATCTTAATTCTGGCAGTGAATAAAGTAGCCTACAGTTGCAAGTACTTTTGAAACAATTTTTTTTTACATTTTTTCAAAAACTACATTAAAAAATCACTAGAAGTCCACATTTGGCCATATCCATCTCCTGAGCTGAATCCTCAAGCTGAAAGATCCTCAGGGTTGCCAATAGATTAAGAAATTAACAGTTACTTCCCTAAAGAAGAAGATAACTTCGTTTTACTTCTTATCTGCCTGAATGAGCCGCCACTGAAGCTTGCTGGAACCTTGATGAAGCTCTATAAGGGAGTGATCGATTAGTTCGCCTTCCCTCGTGCATGATCGTGTTTTTGCACAGAAACTTAGATAAAATCTACACAACTTAATTCTCTAGAATCATTTGAGATACAAATGATTTTATGGTTTAAAACTAGAAACATTCAGCACCCATTCAGACAGTAGTATAATTGATTCATGAATAATTGATCTAGTTCGGTCAGAGTTAGTAGTGACCTTCATGCTTGCACTCAATGTAAAAATCTCTTCCGACACCGAGCAGATCCGAGTTCCTCGTATTCGGCCTTGGTAACACACATTGCTTCAAAACTAGGACTTGATGCCAGTAGTGATCCCCCTCTCCACACCCCTAACATGGGACTGCAACAAAAGCACGAATATTTACAATATGTGTCAAGCCTCTACTTCGAATGGATAAAAACTAAAAAGAAGTGTGTTTTGGGGCATATAATTTACTCTTCTTGGGTTGTTATCTTCACTTTACACTCATCTGGGACAATAGGCCGGAGCTCCTTCTCTCTAAGACGAAAAATTGTCATGGAATGTTAGTTATTGATTTATTTGAATGAAGAACTTATAAACTGTTAGATCAAGGGAATGAGGACTCACAATCTCTCTGCAAAATTGTGAAATAAAGTGCTTCCACCAGTCAAAACAATACTGCTTGAAAGAACAATGGTTAGTATCAGCTTAAAAGGAGTGAAAATCAATGCCTGTTTATAAAGCTATCAACACATAGCAAACAAAAATACCTCTCGTAGAGCACGGGGTGCAGATGAGGATGGCAAGAATTAACAGCTCTAACAATGCACTCCGCTAGGCCGGCCTGGTTCATTCCTGTCCAACAGATTGAGTAAGTCCAAATGGGATGGATAGCAAGGTATTCCTTTTCAAGTCTTTGATCAAAGATAATCGAGAATTCAAAAGCTTCTACATAGAACTTTGAGAACCCCTGCCCCTTCCAAATTTTGATGGTAATTTTATTTGAAAAATAAGAATGTTCTTCAGCAGATACAGGTAACAACACAGAAAAATAGATTAATCAAGATTGGAGTCCACTAGAGAGAGAGGGGTTTCTCATCCAAAGCCATTAAAATTCATGATCGTTCATATTTTAAACCAAGAATATAAGAATATTGTACGAACCCAAATCTGAAGGATGGAATATCATTTCTGGAACAAGGAAGCGTTCGTTCGTCAAATCAAATTCCTGCAAAAACCATGAAGATCGAATTTAACAAACAAGGAAAGTTTGATATAGATTCACACAAGAATAAGAATTTACATTTTTTGTTAGATCAATTTTCTTCCTGTTTTCAGTCTTTTCTGAGACATCTAGCTCAGTCTCATCATTCTTGACTCCAAGTGATGGAGATGAGGCTTCATCAGTCAAGGAGAGGTACCTCTTAGCTTCATCTGGATTTTTAACAAAACCCCTTGTATACGAAATCCCATCAGGGAGCACATATGTGCATCGGAAGAGATTTTCCTTTCCTGGTTTCCTATTTCAAAAATTCATAACAGAATATAGCTCTTGATCAAGATTGATGCATAAACAAAGCCTCAAGTACTCAAACAGCTCAACTACTAAAATACTGAAGAAAAGAAAAACATTCAATGTAGTAAAGTTAGAAGCTAAAAGGCCTTATGATCTGAAGAACTTCACTATCCTTTGCTCATATTTACCAGGAAATCCACCATTCTAAGATTAAAGAACAGACAAACAATCTAAAACAATCTCATAAGAAATCTTCCACAAAAGATGCAAGCACACAGAAAAGAAAATCTGCAGATACTTCAATGGGATAACCAAAATTCAAAAGCCAGATAACTAGCCTCATAACCTGGAAAAAATGGTGTTCTAGCATCTCTTCACCAACATTTTCCTAAGAAACAAATAGTCTGAAAATAACAAAAGAATGAGGAATTTCAAACAATCCCAGCAAAATTCTTCTGGGAAATCATTAGAAAACTCCAAAACCCTGCCCTGGAAGAAAATAGGTGCAAACCTCGCTATCTGGAGGTCGCGGGGGACGTTAAGGGAGACAAAGCAGAGCTTCTCTTTGACGTCGTCTATGATGAAGGTTTCATCCATAACATTCAAAGCGCGATATGAAACCAACTCCTTCAAATAGTTCGTCAATGCCTTCCCTCCCAGGTCGATGCGTTTAACAGCGTAGTTCAAAGTGAAGTTCTGGAACACTGGAGCCGCATGAGTGAAAGAAAACCCACAGTCAACAACAAGGCTACACTGTGCCCTAGATAGGAGGCTCGTCGGGCGGCGGCTGGCCTCATAGAAGTGAACTAAAGAAGGAGAATCTGAAACATAGAGAGAAGCAAAATTGAAATCCTCGAAAATGAGCTCGTCGGTGGCGCGTTGAATGGAAGGGAGAGTGAAGAGAGGTTCCGTCAAGAGGAGGGAGGAATTGGAGGGACTAACGTGAAGAAGAGAGTTGAAGAGGTGAGACCAAATGTCACGCTGCAGGTCGGGGTTTATGAGATAACCTCGGTCTATGGGGCGGCGGACGGAGGCCGATGTGAGGTCGAGATCGGAGGAGGCTTCAGCGGCGGCGGTGGCGGTGGTGGTGGAAATGGAGATTGGAGAAGGGTGGAGCCATTTCTTGGCGGAGAGAGGACGGTAGAGGCAGTTAGGGATTATGACGGAGGGATCGAGGTCGCCGCCGAAGCCGGCTTTGATGAGACCGCCGCCGTTGTCCAAGACGACGACGTTTGACATGAGAACGCAGTTTGAGCTTTTTCCGAGGATCGAGAGTTCGAGAAGGTAGCTCTAGCTAGCTCCACTCCAGTCCATTGTTGATGGTGATGACGTGGCTTATAAATTTTCCCAATTAACACACATTTAAATAAACGAATAATCTTTAGCTTGTACCGTCAGTGTATGCTAGAGACACGTTTTCACACCTCGACATGAGATAACACAATTCACCCTTTGGGTGTCAACGCCCTCACTAGCACGGCTCCGTGTCTGGCTCTAATACCATTTGTAGTAGTCCAAGCGCACCACTAGCAGATATTGTCTGCTTTAACTCGTTACGTATAGCCGTCAGGTTCATAGTTTTACAATGCGTCTGCTAGGTGTCACGGTCCTACATTTTTTACTGTGCAGCGTCGTGATCTTGACACGCTCACGACTAGCCTTAAGGGGAATTAAGCTCCATATATAATTTTCGCCCCGGCTTTGTGGCTTCGTCGGACCTTAGGCGAGGTTTGTCTTCGCCAATCGAACATTGCTTGTGCGGAATCCAAGCTTGTTCAACCACACACGCCGCCTGTGCATGCATGTTCAATCGTCTGCGACACATCCGACTTGCCTCTACACTAGGCCAAGTCATTCGGCTTGACCTTGGCTCTACTCGGGCCAATGTCTCTCAATGCAACATCGCATCTCATCTTGCCATCTCGATCCCCCTCGACAGGGTCCATATGTCTTGACGCCATCCCGAGTCTCGGGATGTCGTTGGCCATCATAACTCATTCAGTCATGCTATCGAGAATGGGCCCGCGTGTTGTTCATCTCATTGGGACTTCCCGAACATCTATCCATCCGGGTTCTATCGAGGCATAGGCCCTCCCGTGCCCATGCCGAGTCATTTACGGATACCGTACTGGATAGCGGGTGTATGTAGCAACCTCCAACACGCGGGCTAGGACGCAATACCAGCACACCCGTGTGGTACGGTACTGTCCTTCAAAAATCAATTTCAAAGGAAGTCGCCCGAGACACATGTGACACACGTATGTGCCACAGGGTAGCTCACTTAGGGCACATGGGCCAGGGGTGGTGGAGAGCTAACACCATGGTACCCCTTCAGTTCATTTTGAGCCATTTTCATTCTAGTAGACATGATCTTGGTAAGGTGTCATACGGTGTCGTGCATTGTCCGTCCAATGTCCGATTGACACCAACTTGGCGAGCATTCATATTTCATATGGACGGACTTAACTCTCGAACTGCATGCCCAAATTCCTTCCGAAACCCCGACTTTTGAGGTTAAAGCCCGGGGCCCTACTCGACCCTTGAACAAGCTTATATTTGTCCTTCGTGTCTATTCTGATGTCTCTTATGTCTCAACATGTCTTCGATGCCCACTTTTCTAAAATAATAATAATAATAATAATAATAATTAATAATAATAATAATAATGACAGATTGAAGGCTAAACATGTAATTTAAATATTACGGTATGTTTATAAATTAACTCCGGCCACCGTGCGTTGTAAATTCTAGTACCAATTCCCCCGCCATGTTTTTCGTGCAAGTACATTCAGTGGACACCGACCAACCTCTTACCGTCGGAATTTCGCCGGAGCAATCTTCAACCACTAGCACCGTTTCTCAACGAAACAGTACAGCTTCTTACGTCCATACGAAATTCAGCGAACGAAGGGGCATCATCCATTTATTCCGTAGCATTTCGCACTCGTCGCTCCCGAACCCTAGCTCTCAATCCACGATCCTCTTTGTTGTTGCTGTTCCGAACTATCTCTCATACGATGATTTCATTAACTTTTGTGGTTCTCGCATTAACCATGTCTCCGAGCTTCTCTTCATCAGGTAACCCTTGATATTGCTTGTGTTTTCATTTTTTTTTTTCTTTCTTTTCTTTTGGTGGCCGATGAATTGAATTCTACTGATTGATAACAACATCGAGCTGAGCGTTCATGATTTACTTGATATTGTGATGCAAACGTGCTTCGTTTCTGGAGAAGGTTTTATTGTGTTGAATTATGAATAGCGTGTCTGATTAAGGCCAATGGATAATGAGCCTCAAGACTTGATATTGTGATGCAAACGTGCTTCAATTCTGGAGAAGGTTTTATTATGTTGAATTATGAATAGCGTGTCTGATTAAGGCCAATGGATAATGAGCCTCAAGACTTGAAGTCTTTTATTTTCAGAGATTCTTTCCTTGAGTTCTTCTTTTGTCAATCACGAAGCGCAATTGAGTTGTTGATTGTGAGTTTATGATGGCTATTAGGTTGGAAATTTCTTGTTCTTTTATGCATTGGATGGAACTGTAACTACGTTAAAGGCGATCATTGAAGTGATGCCATTGTCTGAATTTAGTCTGCATATGGTAGAAGGGTGCTTGGTGGCAGTTTTGTTAAAATTTTCTTGTTTTTCACTTGCTGCGCTCTCAATTGATGTCGTCTGATGGAATTTTTAGGAACGATGGTATGGAAGAACGATACAGTGTTTTGATTAAGCTTGGAAACCAAATGGATGCCGATGGGTTTTTTGGCAGGTTGAATGGCAAGAAGTTTTCTCCCTCCGAGGTACGAGAACTGCAATTTCAGTTGTTTATTTGATTTAATGGGAACATGGTCATATAATATTTCCACATATATTATTCATTTTTAGGCTGAGGTATGTCATATTCTGTTTCTGATGTCTGTCGAGTACACAGAATCAGCAGAGGTAGCTGGGTCGCCTCCTGACGGATGTACTGAATTGCCTACTTGCCCCGTTTGCCTGGGTGAGTCGAGTGTTTCTGTTTCTGATTTATTTTTCTTGAGTTCTGATAGGCTAGTTCTTCTTACTAATCTACATTTGAATGTTAGAGAGATTTGATCCTGATACTAGTGGAATAATTCACACACTATGTGACCATTCATTTCACTGCCCCTGCATTTCAAAATGGACTTCTTTATCTTGCCAGGTGATTATATACTCTGTTTTCCTCTATTATCTTTTTGTACTAGTATATCTACCTTTGCACCCTCACTTGACCAAGAGCCTTGATATTTGAGCCTTGTTTTTCTCATTCCATGTTTTAAATTACTGCATAAATTAGTGAAGAACTTTTTTCTTTTTGGATTGGGGCCTGTTTGTATTTATCCGCTAGTTCTTGTTCTTTGGATTAGAGCTCAATTCAGTATCACTTCATTGCTTGGGCTGTTTTCTTATATGCACTTTTATATTCTTTCATCTCCTTTTTTTAAATGAAAGCATTTTTTCTCAATAAATAAAAAAAAAGAAAAGAAAAAGTCCTGCAAACCTGAAAAATACTGGTGATGCAGGATCCTTTGTGGTTGTAAGGAGCACATCTTAATTCGTAAATCCAAAATTACATCATGATTGAAATGTCAGTGAACTTATCTTACATGAGCTTATCAACTTCTCATGATATGACATAGAACAACAGCTATATCTTACTGTATCTGATTCTTTCCTTTTTTTTTTGGAACAATTAATAATGTGAAATGCAAAAAATTACGTTTGTATGAGTTCTGTGATTCTACATAGTTTTGCTCTTCAAGGGAACCCTTTTAGAATTGGTCCGTTTCCTTGAAAATGGAAATGTTATATTGGAAGATCACACCATCTTTCTATTTTTGGCAAGTTATCAGGTCTGTCGATTCTGTCAGCAACAGGATGAGAAACAAGCTTGCTTCATTTGTGGAACTACGGAGAATCTCTGGGTTTGCGTGATCTGTGGCTTTCTAGGATGTGGAAGGTTACTTGCTCAATTGATTTCTCTTCTTATATATTCTAAGTTGACATATTCAAGAAGATTGATATCGGCAAAATACTTTGTAACATTAGTTGCTGCCTTTTTGCATCACGTTGATTTAGGTATAAGGAAGGGCATGCAATCAGGCATTGGAAAAATATGCATCACTGCTATTCCCTTGATTTAAGAACACAGCAAATTTGGGATTATGTTGGTGACACTTATGTTCACCGCTTGAACCAGTCAAAAGTTGATGGTAAGTTTGGAGAGATGAATTCACACTGTATTTCACATGAAGGAGCGTGTGGAACTTGTGAATATGATGAAGACTCCGGAATCAATGAGGCCCTGTACAGCAGTAAAGTTGAAGCAGTATGCCTTTCCGACTCAATTCTTCCGCATATATATATCATGCATTCTATTTTTCTACGAGTCGGTAGCCATATTGTTTCTGTTAGGCCATTATGGTCTGAGAACTGTATGGACTTAGGACCCTAAATTTAATCCATGTGATGTTGAGGGTTTAAAGGTTGGATTATACAAATTATTCGCACTGGCATTTAGTACTTCAATCACATTATCCATACATTATTCCTAATTCATACATTTCCAAACAGATTGTGGATGAGTATAATCGGCTTCTTGCAACGCAGCTGGAAACTCAGAGACAAGTATGCAACCAACTTCCCTACTTTAGATTGTGCTTCTCCGATTTATCTTGCACCTTATTGTAATACTGCCTATTATTTTTGTTAATATTTCTTTCTCCTTTCAATACTGTCTTTGGCTCCCAATAATGGTTCATGTGAAAACATTTATATAATATTTCAAATTTCTCGAGAACTTTTTTCTGAGGATTAAGTTGAATATTTGACAGTACTGATCCTTTAGTTCTTAGCATTTTATAATTGCCATGTATAGACGTAATTCTTGGTATTAGATGAGACAAGACATAGTGTTCCACAAATGCTGAAATATGACTGGCTCTTTGTAATTTACCTGGACTCCAGCAATGCACAAGTATCTGAGACTTCAAACTCAGCTGACTCGAGCAAGTTAGCATTGCTGAATATTTTGGTTTCAAATTGGCCAGATATGGCTGTTTCTAAATCAAATAATAATGTGAGATCCTACATCAATTGTAGAGAGAAACGAGTGCCAACGAGGACGTTTGGCCCCGAAGGAGGGTGAATTGTAAGATCCCACACCAGTTGGAGAGGGGAACGAAGCATTCTTTATAAGGATGTAGAAACTTCTCCCTAGCAGACACATTTTAAAAACCTTAAAGGGAAGCCCAAAAGGGAAAGTCTAAAGAAGAAAATATCTGCTAGCGGTGGGCTTGGGATGTTACAAATAACGTGTTCAGAACCTTCCAAGTCAATATCCCATAGCATTCCCACTTTGACCCATGTTATCGTGGTTGTGAGCATCTTTTGTATAAACTGTTACGCTAGATCAACATTTTGCACGTCCACGTAATATCTTTATAAAGCTCGTCAACTTCCATAATTATTTGTCTTTTCAGCTCTAATTAAGCATTCACATATACACACATGCATATAGTGATCAAGATCCTTACTTTTGTCTCGACAGTACTATGAATCTCTGCTGGCAGAGGCAAAAAGCAAAAGGGAAGTTTCCGTTTCTGAAGCAGTGGAAGAGGCTTTAATATCCAAGACTCAGGACATTCATGACAAACTTGAAAACTGTGTCAAGGAGAAAAACGTTGTTTCCGACGTAAGTTGTAACTATTTTCTCGTTCTCACAGCTCGGATGATCACATTTTTTTCATGGTCATTGACACTGATCTTCATTATGTGTTCTTCTAAATACTTCCCCCCCTGTAGGTAAATCAGAAGCTCATCAAGAACCAAGAAATGTGGATGGCTAAAGCAAAGCAAATTGAAGAAAGGTACATAACCTTTACAGTCCATGGAATTTCATGGGAGTTCGAATTCAATAGTTTACAAGCGTGTCGAGTTCTCGCCTTAATAGTTACCGTTGGATTAACTAATTACACTTTGTATGCCAGAGAACTCGCTTCGTTGAAATCAAGGAACGAGAAAATACATGATTTGGAAGAACAGGTACCGACATTTACACGATGCCGAATCCTCGTATGTATTTCATGGCTGAGTAGTTGCGCTTAGATGCATTTGATTGTGATGTTACAGATAAGAGATCTTACAGTCTACATTGAAGCCCAAAAGACACTCAACAAAATTACAGATTCAGATGACATAAAAGGAGGAACAGTGTTGCCTGTACCTGCAAAAGAATCTTCCCCCAGCAGCGGCAGAAAGAAGAAGGGCAGCCGAAGGCGGAATTAGAGAGACGCGTGCTCTTGCTTAAACTAAGGAGAAAATGAAAATGCTCTCTTTGATCATTGTTCCTTGGAAGTAAAAACGTTTGATTGACTGAGATCTATGATTTGTTGTCTCATGTAAAGCAAAGGTATATATATTATATCCATCATGTCGATAGCAGAAATATTATTAGGATATATACATTATTAGTCCCTCATTTTATCAATATATACAATATTAGACCCTCATCATTCTTTTTTTTTCTTCTTTCTGCTGCAGTCGTTAACAATTTTTGTACGGTTACAACTCAAGTTCACCGCTAGTAGATATTGTTCTCTTTAGGTTTCGACGAATGTTTCGTTCTTCTCCCCAACCCATGTGAGATCTCACAATCCACATCCCTTCAGCGTTCGGTGTAGTTCTAATACCATTTCTCGTATCAAGTTCACCGCTAGTAGATATTGTTCCCTTTAGGTTTCGACACTTATAAAAGATTGTTTCGTTCTTCTCTCCAACCGATGTGAGATCTCACAATCCACTCCCCTTCGACGTTCGGTGTAGTTCTAATACCATTTCTCGTATCATCCTTGTGTTGAGACCATGCTAATCTACGTTGTATTATTCCAATTTTATTGGATGTCCTCACATGATTATAGGTTTTTTTTTGGGGTTGGAATTTAGTTAGTACAATTTTTAATGAGTATAGTAAGAGTCCAAAACGAGAAAGAAGCTATTATGAATTGTTTGAGAAACAAAAAGAATGGCTAACTAGGTAAAAACTTTATTTTAGTCCCTTTAAAAGCCATGGGGATCAGTTTATTATCCATAGCATTTTCAGATTCAGAATGTTATGTAAACTAAAATTATATATATATATATATATAGATATACACATATATATAATTTTAATGCAAGCACCATTGTACTTATAAAAGATTATCATCAGTTCAAAATATATATTCTTTTAAACCAAGAGAATCATGATCTAGGAACTCTCTCATAGGGGAGTGGGTGAAGCCTTAGCCACAGAGTTTGGGCAACTGAGCAACAGAGAGCTTTCGCCAAACAAGGGAGAGAGACAATAATTTGAAAATGAAGGGATGTTATAATGTTAATGTACAAAACAGATGGTCAAATTAGGCCGTGGGAATATAGAAACTATCGATAACTTAAAACCCTGAAAAAGAAGAAAGAAAAAAGAAAAAAGAATTTTAACATTAGATTGTTTGTTATCTACCCCTTTCTCACAGAAGACTAGAGATCAAAAAGAAAGAAAGAATTGATTTCTTCGATTGTCAGCCATCGTCAACCTTCCCATCTTGTGCCCGATCTTCTCAGCCCCTACATCGACGCCACCATGTACTTTGATGATTGTCCATCTCCGAATCTTCGTGGACGAGAACCAACCAACTGCACAATGCCATGGCTTTACTTGCTACGATGATGATGATGCCACGTACGACAAGCTCTACCATGCTTGCTTCAAGTATTCCTACATCTACATAACCTAATTGGCAATTCGCCTTTCGCTCAAAATCCCAAACATCTCCCTATGCTCGACGTCATCGTTGAGGTTGATCGGGACCTGTGGTGCCCGAAGCAGTGATTGGTCCAGCCCCATTCTCAACTGGAGGAGAGGTTCCCCATTTACCTTCTGACTCTGATGGCTCTAGTACAATGACACCGCCATCTGACAGTCCCAATGCAAACTGGTTGGGTTCAGATGGATGTGCCGCAATAACCAAAGGGTGTACCCTCAAGCTGTGCTCATAAAATAACAAAACGGAATATATCAGAAAAAATGGAAAAGGCATAACTACCAAGTTGTGCATGGCATTGGCAAGTACACGTCTGAGTGAGTTGATCTTAAAATGAATAAACACACCTTGGATTCGAAGACAGGTATGCGTTCGGATTTATTCGACATCTTAATCGAAGAGTCGAAGCAGTAAGAACACCGACGCTTCCATCTTCAAAGCTGACGTAGATTGACTGACTGTCACAAGAAAAGGTAGCATGCGTGATTGGGCCACTGACTTCTCGTGGGAGCCACTGTTGAAGGAAATTAGTTGCAAAAATTATCATCTTTTACAAATTACAAAAAAAAAAGGAAAAGAAAAGAGCACGTGCACGTGTATGCTCTTGATTCTTGAATTTGTCATTGTTCTGGAAACCTTACCTGCTTAAGGCATTCCAATTTTGGTGCTTCATATATAGCTATCTGAGTTTCATGAATGACTAACAAGTGTGTCTGGTCGACATGAAATTGAACGCGCGTATCTGCAACAGGAGGAGCCGTTCGACCGCTTGGAAACTGTAAGAATTTGCTAACCTGTTTCTCCCATCCATCGGTGCTCCAGACGCACAGCTACAAAAATAATAACGATTATGATAAATAAACAAGTTAAAGGATAAAGAAGCAAATTTATGATCCAAGACTACTAAGCTCAAGCATAAGCCGTAGGAAAAAATGCAGCATGCGACTACGAGACCGAACAGCCTATGGGTGTGAATAAGCAAACAAAAAGATAAACAAGGGAGGAACACGAAAACATTACAAGACGACGAAGAATAAAATTATCACTATATTTATTCCTTTTTCTACTTTTCTTCCAAGTGCAGGAAAACCCTTCCAAAGTCTTATACAAGCCTGAAATGAAATTTCGTGGATTTCTATGCTCAATTCTTGAGCTATGCTTTGTCAGAAGTTCCCAATAAGGCCATACAGTAACTAGTATCGCTAAGAACAGAGTTCAAACCTGAGAGTCGGCTCCCGAAGATACAAGCACATTTAGTTGATTCGAGAAGGCAAGCCCAGTAATTCTTTTCTGGTGACCTTTTAACTTGGTTTTCACCTGCATTACGCAAGCTAACGATTATCAAAGACCCGAACTCCAATTTAAAGCAACCAATACTAGGAGACTAAAAAATCAAGCCAACAAAACTTGACCTCATCAACTCGAACATTATAAATCTGAATAGAAGAATCCTCCATGCCTATAGCAATAATATTGTTATCCTGGGGATGGAATGCCAAAAATGTAGCCGCTGGTGGTGGGGGCATGAATGTTGTCATTGTCTGCATTGAGAAACACATTTAAGAACAGAAATGCACGTAAAATACAATTCGGGAAAATCATTACGTAATCCAATATTTGCCACAGCTCCTCCAAGGCATGACAAAGGTAATAATAATATTTTTTTAAAAACATCGACCATAGTAATAATAGCCAAGCAAAACCAGTAGATAACATGAGATCCGTTAGAATTGTTGGAATATCCAACAATCTGACAACTACAATATCAACCTCATCCAGTTTTTGCATTTTATTACTTTTCAAACATATTAGTTTTGTGATTATGTAAACTAATCATGGTTAAACACGGGCAACTTCCAATATAAACTACTCATGGTTTCATCCCCAGAGAGATTGGCAGGTTATGCATATAGTACAACAAATTACCTTAAACGTCATCATATTGAATAGGGATATTTTCCCCCCTGAGGCAGACATAACATAAGAGTCATTCTTTGAAAGTGCAAAGCATGGGACAGCATCTTCTGGATTTGTATCACTTATATCGTTAGTCATCAATATTCCACTCGATGGTTGCCATAACTGTGGTGCGACACTAGCTGTGGCCTGCACACGACATTACTTCGTAAATAGAGGATTTCTAGGAATCAATCTTAATATTACATGTATCTCACATGATCAAAGAATGTGTACCTTTCCGGTCACAGTTCGATCATTTCTCTGCCATTTCCATAATTTATGTACAGCATTAGATGCTAATGCCAATATTGCAAGGCCCGAATTTGTATAAATCAATCTAGAAACCTGAAATAACTATCAATTTATCAGAACAGAATCGTAAATTAAGATACATGCACGTCACAAAAGGTATATAATAATTAATCCATTGAAAGATTTTTACTATTATAATATTCATTTAATGCAGCGCAACAGATGCCTTCCAGAGAGAAATCTAAAACCTTTCTGACCAATCATATTAAAAAATGTGATGATATTCAAGGAAAAAATGCGATCATATAAAACCAAAATGTGTTGTGCATTAGAAAGCTCAATCTTGTAAAATACCATTATAACACAGAACTGGGAGAGGTCGCTAGAAACTACCCTTTCATTACATCTTAAGCAATGTGTATTCTAACAAAGGATATGGGTCATATGATATATGAAACCTTCCAATAAAGCTTCTATACGGATATAAAAGGAATAAATATAGTATCAGGCTAGAATAACGTAAATTCTACATTCTTTTCCCTCATACCTAATTTCAAGCTATTTACAACAAATATGAAATCCTTGGAGTTTTTTCACTAGATATAAGCTGAAGATTTACTATCAACTAAAAAAACTGGAAACTAATATGTTTGGTTAAAATGCCATTTTGGCCTCTATACTTTGAGACCTAGACTAAATTTAGATCACAATATTGTCAAAAATCTAAATTTAGTCTATGTACTTCTGATAAATACTAAAGTTTGTCCTTGCTATTGGATTGTTGTTATTTTTCAGGAAAAAAGTCTTTACCAATTTTGGAAACATACATTCGTATGGTGTCTTTTCCAAATTATTATTATTATTATTATTCTACCAAGTTCAATTAAATGTTAACTTCAAACAAACATTAAAGACTAGTTTTAAGATTCACTTGATAGTTAAATTGTTAGACCAAAGAAAGAAAATTTTGAGCAAGACCCATACCCTTGAAGCTGTTAGATTATCTGTAAGCCTCAAGGAACGACAATGAGTTGGTTCATTGATTTCTGTAAGTTTCCAGATCCTAGATTTATCCGCAGATTCATCAGCAATTCTGGGTTTTACATCAGCCAGACCTCGACTATCATTGTTCTGAAATTGTCAATAAAAGAAAGGGTAAGTCACTGAATATCAGACTGCTTATGAATGTCAAACATGTATCTAGTCCCATATCCAAATATAGTACCATAAGAAACATCATTGATCGACAAAACTTAAGAACAAGAGTAATACCAACTAAATGGAATCTATTTAGCTAGATCATCTGCCATAAAGATAATGACACTTACAATTCCAACCACTTAAGAACAAGAGTAATACCAACTAAATGGAATCTATTTAGCTAGATCATCTGCCATAAAGATAATGACACTTACAATTCCAACCATGGCAGCAACTGGGGCAGTCCGATCTCCAATGCTCATACCAACAGTCACAGCAGTAGGGCCAAATGAACCTATTGGTGGAGCCTACAGGAAAATAATTGAATAAAATCACAGCTAGAGAAAATATAAAGTAAACAAATCAGACAGAATATTTGAAACATTATACCTTCACAGCAGCAGCCGAAGCAGCAGCTCTAGAAGCATCAAATGTACGATTTTCAACTGTTCGGAGCATCCTGATTCCCTCTGCATTAGCTAGAATCTTGATGCCATTATCATTCGTTGAAACAGCCAATAGTACACCATCTTTGTTAAATCTTATGCAAGGGGAAGCCTGCAGATTTTGGAAATTAAAGTAATAAGCTTATTGCAAGCATATTATCAGGATCAGTATGAAAATGATGCTCATATCTTGACTAACCGGCAATCCGCCATCTGCATCAATACTTGTTAGAAGATTTACACTATCCATATCCCAGATTTTAACAGAGAAATCATCACCAGCAGCCAAGAAACGATTTTTGGTGGTATCAAATTGGACAACACCCACTGATCGCTTGCCAATACCTTGATATGTACGCTTTACAGCTCCTTCACTTTCATTCCACTCAACCAGGTATGATTCTCCTTCCTTATTTGTCCCACAAGAAAACAACCTATAGTTTGAAAATAAAAATTGATAGATATTGTAGAAAAAGTACCAATGGAAGGATAACATTGTATTATTTAGATTTGAAAATGTCCATAACATTAAGTAATAACATATAAACCTCGTTCCATCAGCACTATATGCCATTGTAGTAGATGAGTGGCCTGGTGCATCATAGTCAACTCTTGAACCTACGTTATCATATAACCATGCCTTTATTTGTCCGTCAGCTGCTGTTGAGAAGATAAACTAGAAAGAAAAGAACTTAAGAATAAGAAACCACAATGCTAAAGCATCCGTACCCTAATATCTATAAGCTATAATATAATATGTGTGTGTGTGTGTGTGTGTGAATGTGGAAGGAACTTTTTTCAGACTATTTTGTCCTTGAATTGTTACATAATACCTAAATTATCAAGTTCATTTTTAAGAATAAATTAATAATGTAAGACGATCTTACTCCATAGGTTAAAGATAGAATTATTTTGAAAATTTACTCACTTTCAACCATGTCTTTACCCTCCCCAGTAATTCTGTCTTTCTGTCGGATACCACTCCTCTCTATGTCTCTATATTCCTTAAAAACTACTAAGCCCTTTGCTATGCATATTGAAATTTTAAATCAACTTTTGATTAAAGCTCTCCCCCTCTTTAGGGAACTCCTAGTCGTTTAACTTTGGTTTTATTACACTGGCTTTTAGATAGAGAAGCCTTCTACGTTTCCCCTTTAATTTCTCTTTTACTAGGGTTTCTCTTTCACTCACGTTCTAGGATGTCTTTGTTTGGCTCTCTTCATTCCGGACCATCGTTGATTTCTTAAGAAGATCTATATCTTTGCTCAGAAAGTCAAGGAGGAGAAAATTAACGTTATCGACTCTACTTGGAAGGCTTCCTCCCAGCTGGAGCTGCAGTGGTGCTTTATGTACAAATGTTCAGAGAGTTTGATCATCTTACCTGAATGTTCTCCTTGTGGTGAGGACATACAGAATACACAGGTGCATCATGACCCTCAAAAGTAAACTGCTTAACTCCAGTGACTGCATCCCACACCTGAAAAGTATGAAAGAATAGTAAGAAACATCCAACTTGTACGTGGACATCATCTAAATGTCACTGAGAAACAAACCTTAATAACCCTATCCTCCCCACAGGTAACCAAGCATAGCTGTTTGTTAGGATATGAAAAGGCAAGATCATTGACACTGCCAACATGAGCCTCGATCTGTATTTAAAAATGAAAGAAGAAAACAAAGTCAAAATTACCAAAATTATCCAAAAAAAAAAAAAAAAAACAGGATTAACCCGTTCTAATTGGATACGGTGATTATATGGAAGTACCAAGATAAAATTGATAGGGATTTCCTCCCAACACAAACCTCTAAGTGGTTTCTTAATTCATCACCAGCCTGATAGGAATATATGTGCACGATATGCTTTGAATATGCAACACCTGGATGTTGAAAGTAATCCAAACTAGTCAATTAACAATTTGTTTAAAAAAATACTTCTCTAATGAAACAAGAGCTTCTCAAGAGTCTATCAGCAGCACAAAGAACCAAAAAAAGAAAAACTAAGAATGAACTCACCAAAAAGTGTTCCATCAGGGCTCCACATTACACGATTGATCGATGCAGTATAATCACTGGCCAAAGATGCCTAGAAGAGAACCGAAGAGTTCAATACCTCAAAATTGCAACCTCAGCTATAAATCTGACACTTAAATATCATGGGAGTCCAATGCAACAGAAGCCAAACCTGTAGAGGCGCTGAACATGCTGAAAGATCCCAGACTTTAAAATTTCTAATAGCAATCCTTTCACGGCAACCAACTTCCCAGATCATGACATCACCCACCTGTGTTCCAACTGAATTTCAAAAACACGTTGAAAGAAATGTGAGATGTGCACTCTTATCCAGCATCTACAAGCCTAGTAAAGTTAAGAACATAACAACAAAAGAACTTTGATATTACTTCTAAAGAAAATTGGAACATACCAAGAAGTATAGTTTGTTGTTGTGGATGGAAGTCCATACTCTTGACAACTGAACCTTGACTCAAGGTCGTAACAACATTCTTAGGCAAGTCATCAGAGGAATACGAACTCTGTCCATGACCTTGGTTTGCGAATCCAATCGGAAGAATATTTACCGGTAAATTATTAACCTGCAATAAACCATGTGCGAATTCAAAACCAATGAAATAAACCTAAATCCTAACTTTGTGTTCTTTGGAATAGCATGCAAAGCATATACTAGATAAGAAACTTCGAAAGCTCCCAAGATACATCATCAATTCCAGGAATAACCAAGAGTATTGCTAGAACAAATTTCTTGACGACAAAAAATTTAAGAAAAAGAAAATATCAATTTTAGAAGTAGAAAGAAATTTGTTTAGGAGAGGAAAGTCCCGTGTTAATTGAAAACACGCTTTACAAAAATGGTAAGGTAGTGGTACACTATCTTTTCTTTTCTCACATGCTAAGAAGAACCATTGGCAGAGGTGATGAAGGATATTTGGAAGAAACGACCAAGGATGATAATATCACAGAATCAAGGGTTTATGAGAAAGAAAATCACAGTGAATTGAACGAAGAATTCAAAGAGGAAAGTAACTGGGAACTTACAGAAGATGTTTTCACTACAACTGGCATAAGGTGTCCTTGGCATATCAAGAAATGATAGATTATTTATGTGTCACCAGTTCATTTTGCTTCGATAACTTCTTGCTATGATGTGTAGACCGAGATCAGGAAAATCGGGCTAGCAAACATTGGGTATGAAATGATTGGTTGTGGTTACTAATTTCTACCCAAAATTTGAAGCTTGAAGTGGAACCACAAGAAAATCTCAAATGTTCCCTCCCACGGTGAATGGATCAAGGCAAGAAGCGTTCCCATAAATAGATGCAATTTCATATAGTGTAAAAAGACTAATAAGGAAACTTGAACCCGTCAAAGCTTACAGTACAGTGAAATAAAATATGGTGCTTCAACAACGATGCCCATGGCTTAAAATCTCACCAAAGTGGTGCTCTGCTTATGCAAACAATCAGAGGAGTCTTTAAATCACATCCTTATTGTTCACTAAGGACTAAGGAAATTTGGTCAGACATTTTTTCCACCTTTGGATGGAGCATTGTACCACCAAACGATTCCTTTGATTGGCTTAATCTATTGCTTATTGATCATCCAACCAAATCTACAAAAGCCATTCTCTGGCCATCTATCATAAAGTGCTATTTGGAAAATTAAGGGTGAAAGAAATTCAAGGATCTACAACAACAAAGAAGTGCTCCAGGCGAAGTTTTAGATTTCTCTTTTCTATGCTCTTTTTTTGGTGTAAAAACAAAGAATCATTCAGCAGCTGTAGCTTGAATTCTCTTATATAGCTGGAGACTTCTTTTGTAATCCCATAGGATGGATTTCTCATTTTGTATGATTTCATTCTATCAAAGAAATTAGTTTCCTATCCCCCAAAAAAAAGTGAAAGAAAATATTCATAACACTAGAATTCAAATTGAAAGCTAGTGGCTCCATCCATAGACGACAGGAACAAAGACAAAATGGAATTCCCAAGAGGCGGCAGAAAATTATGATAAATTCAAGATTTCAATTCTGCGGACCAAATCTAAAAAGCACCCAAATTGATAACCTGTCAAAAGGAGACAGATGTCCTATTTAACTTATCCATCCAAAAGTCAAGCTGCACACTGTTCTCCTACAGTGATGTGAGATAAATAATTTAGATATATATTTGCAGCTAAGTAAATAGAAAAATGATCTTAATTCGAGAGGACTCTATCTTACTCTTAAGCTATTTGGCCAACCTTGCTACACATTCTGCTTCTTAATTGTTAACATTTACCATTCTAGATGAGGCGAGACACTTCGGGATATATATATATAATTTTTTTTCCTTCTATTATATATATATATATATATATATATATATATATATATATATATATATATATATATCCTTTTTTTACAGGAGATAAATGCTAAGACTTTCAATTAAAATGTAGAACGTGAAAGGCTGAAAGGCTATGCTCAGGGAGGAATAAAATACAGAAGAGGGGGGAAGGGGGGAGAGAGAGAGAGAGAGAGAGAGAGAGAGAGAGAGAGAGAGAGAGAGAGCTTTTAAATTTAGAAAAAAAATTAAGAAAAGAAAGAAAAAGAAGCGCTAAGCAGTACCTCTTCAGATAATCCAAATGGTCTTGCTCGCTTCAACACATGTTCAGAATCAGCCGTTTGATAGTCCATAGTTGGGTTATTAGCAGGAGGAGTCCTAGGTCGCTTTAAAATAGCTGCTAACAAATTTCCATCAGAAATCACAGGGTTAGATTAGATCACAGGAAAAGTATTAGAGAGTAGATAGAAGTGGCCAATAAGGAAACTCAAGAAGCATTTCATGACTTTGAAGACCAACTAACTCAATGAAAGGGGCTGAACATTTAAATATTATTAAAAAAATTACACATTATTTTTTCGTTATACATTCTCTTTCACCATGCTAATTCTTACTTATTATGCAATTGGACAAGAATAAAATATTTCATGGGCACATCCAATACATATACAGCATAACTAATGCAAGCATGTAAATGTGTATACCCTCTCCACCAGGGTGAAAAGAGAAGAAGAAGAAGATTCACGTCCTACCTGCATTATTAGCTGCATTGAGACCAATAGGCCCGGCAGAAGCTGACGGATGTGGCATAGGGGACGGATTTGCCATCCATCCAGCTAAAGAAGTAGGAAGAGCAGCTGGTGTAGGCTGAAATGGCTACAAGCACACAAAGTGGACCAGCATTCAAACTCCAGAGGCTAAAAAGCAATCTAATAGCTTGAAAACTCGTAAAACTAAACAATTTCCTCCTAAACTTACACCATGTGCACTCATGGGAGGAAAGGCTGCAGCCTTTGGAACAGCCCCCAATAAGGGATTGGTCACAGGAGATGGAGCCCTGGCACCATTAGGTTGTCCACAACTATGGTCCACAAATAAGGTCTTTATGTCAGGGTTTGGCCTTGGATTCTTACAGAGCTGGTGCTGCCAATTTAAACTGCATTCTCATTTTGTAAAACAGAGTGTAGAAAATTCAGGTTTTAAAACTTATTCAATAACCCAACCATGAAATTGTAAGACAACAAAAAAGCATAACTAGTAAAGAGACCTCTGATTAATTAGAGTACGCAATCTTGAGTTTTTCAAGGTTGGAAACTGAAGCGTATCACGGAAAAGTGGATTAGCTTCAATCAATTTTTTCAATTCAGCAAGCATTATACCCCTGGCAGACTTGGTGTCTCCATACTTGGATAACTGCTCGTTATTTCTGCAAAGTATCACATTGCATGAGATTTCATAACATTGCTAGAGAAAAACGTAAGTTGAAGTTCAGGAACAAAAGGTTCACAATCCCAGCAACAACATTTTTTAAAATCAAGTATCCCCATACCTGAAGTTATCCAAAGTCAATAACTGTGTAATTTCCTTGAAAAGCTCTTCATTAAATGCCGAAAACACTTTCAAATCCTTAACTAGAATATCCACAGCTTTCGCTCTATCCCGCCTACAATTTAATTCTATCTTTAGTAAAGTTAGGATGAAGAAAAAAAACTGTTAAGCTAAAAAACATAGCTGCATAAATCAAATTCACAAAATTCCTTTTTACTTGTCCAAAGCTTCAAGGTACTTCTGCTTCCGTATTTCAAAAAAAATCTTCATGGAGTATCTATTATCATCAACCTTCGTAAAACCAGACAGATACTTCTCCACCTCTTCCCACTCGCCATTCGTAACCATATCCTCAAAATATCTAATGTTGAAGAAAAACCCCGATTCTTGCTCCAACCTCCACCAACATCCAAAAACAAATAAAAAATTAGCAACACCACCGCCAAATTACAACAGACATGCGAAAACAAAACAACAAGAATAATCGAAGAAAAATTAAACATACTTATGAACTGTCTCCTTGAATTTCTCCTCATCCAAAAACTGGAGTATGAGAAACACGAGCTCTCTGCTAAGCGAAGACATATTTATGTCTTCAATTATAAAAACAAGAGCCTGAACGATCTAACCAAGCAGATCAATAACATTAGCAACATCAAACACACAAGAAAATTACAACAACAATTATTTCCAAGAGAAATCCAAACGAACGTGTTGAAAATTACGAATTACATATAACAATTGAATGAAAAAGGAAGAAGAAACAAAAAAAAAAAAAAAAAAAAAAAAAAAAAAAAAAAGGCAATACCTCCGCGAGATTGGCAAGTCAGATCGGAAGTCTTGGATGAAGACGAATACGACGAAGACTAAGAAATTTAGAGAGTTTCAGTGAATTTTCTCGCTCTAGTTTCTCTCATTCCGCTCGTTTGGTTGAAGCTTTTATACAGAGAAGGAAGAGAGGGTTAGGGATTTGGAAGAGAGAATCGTGCAGCGAAGAAACAGAGGCATCGAACAAATTAAATACCGCGACCGGAGAACGAGATGATAACTCATATAGATACGTCCACCTACTTATCAGTTGATAGGTTGGAGACAAACGAGTGATAAGTAAATCCACTTATGTTTGTCTTAAATGGCTCTAACTTGCGTGTATCTTCGGCTGCATTTGCGGGATTTGCGAAGACTAGTCGCTGTAATTTCGCCCACCTAATTTTTCTAACTTACCAAACCATTAGTGAAAAGACGAAAATAGCCTTATAGTCATTGCTTTTTTTTCTTTTTTTTCTTCTTTTTTTGTATTATTCGAAAATGAAAAATAAGACCAAATTAATTAATATTTGACTCACGGTCTAGATTTGGATAGCTCGATGTTTTAAAACTTGGAAACGAATTAATTTTGATTGAGGCATAATTTTGGCAAGTACACCTAATTTTACATGCTCGAGACAAAGAATCGTAAGCTGAGGTTGACCGGTACAACCTACTTTAATGCTTAAATTATAATAAATTGAACTGGTCTCGAGCTAAGTAAAAATAATGTCGTAATCCTATGTATGAAATGAATTTAGTTCTTTAATATTAATCCATGCTTGAGTCTATTTTATACGATACGACCACGTAACTTACTTTAACTTAAATTAACATATTTTATTCACTGTCGTGCTGTCTAATATATATATATATAATATATATCACTCCATACAAACTTGGATTTTAGATTCATAACGTGCGTACCAAACGACCCATAATGATGCAAAATAAATAAATAAGAATGTGTTATTTAGGTCTTTTCCCGAAACACGGGCTACATAACTACTCTTCACGAACTTGAATACAAATTCATGTTATCTAGCTCTTCTCTTCTCCACGAACATGGTCTATACAGCTACTCTTCACGAACTTGGATACAAGTCATGTTATCTAGCTCTTCTCTCTGAACACGGGACCATATAGCTACTCTTTACAAACTTGAATACAAATTCACGTTATCTAGCTCTTCTTCCCAAACACGGACTATACAACTATTCTTCATGAACTTGAATTTTAGATTCAAAACGTGCGTGCTGAAAACGACTCGTAATGTTTAAAACCGCTTATTAAAGGAAAAACAAATAAGCATGGGTCAATTCAATGGTGGATGAAATGTCCATTTCATTTTTCCAACCAACCAAACATACTAATAATGAATAAAAATTAAGGAAATAAAAAAATAAAAAATAAATAAATAAAAGGATGAAAGAGAAAGAGGAGCGTGAGATTCACGCGCTGAAAGATGAGGTTTGGAGTCGAAGAATTGCCGTGCAAAACGTGGACATTTGGTTTGAAATATAAGGCACGGAAAAAGACGATTAAAAATATATTTTTAAATCTAAACCATTTATTTTGGACACGTGTCAGTCACTGTCTTTCTTAAATTTTTCTCTCTCTCTCATCCTAACGACGTCGTATCCAGCACCGCTCACTGTCACTTCGTCAGCCTACTTAATCTGACTTTTATTTATTGCTTTTTTTTTTTCTTTTCTCATTTTTATTATTTATTTTATGATTATTTTTACTAATTTTATTCTTTAATTTCTTTTAAATTATAAATTGAACTTTAATATTTTTTTTAATTTATGGATTTACTAAATAACAAAATATTTTAAATTTAATAGATCGATTAAATTTTAAAATTTGTAGATTATTTAAATTTTAAAATTTGTAGATTTTTATTAACTTATTAGTAAAGTTAAAATTCTTTTAAAATTTTAAAAATTGAATATATATAATTTTCAAATTTAGAAAAAACTTATATCTCTTAATTTTTGAAATATCCATAAGATTTTTAATTTTAATTATTAAACTTTTATTGATTTTGGATTTTGAATTTTGTATATAAATAAATAAAAGTAATCTTTTGGGATTTTAATTTATAAATATTTATTAATTTTTTATTATCTTTACTTTTTTTTTTCTTTCCCTTCTTTTTCCATCTTTTATAAATCACAATATTTCATATTTTTTTCAAAAACATTATGATTTATAAAGTTGGATACACAAGAAAATTTAAAAGTTAGGAATAATTTTTTTAATACTTAACTTCTACCGTAGAATTCAATCAGCTACATATCTAGCGTGATTTTGATGATTAAATCATCGACATAATTATTACTGATGCCGGAAACAATAAAAAATAGATTATCGAGTTACCTCCACATCAAATGTGAATAAGTTTTAATATAAAAACGCCTTACACGCTAGGAAAAATTCATGTAGCTACAGCTAATTTTCTAAATTTAACGACATTATTCATAGTTGGTCGGCAAATGACAAAAAAATTACTATATTATGTAAATATTTTTCTTTGTTAATAAAAATGATTTTAAAATTTTAATTTTATAAGAATTGATTATATTCATTAATTTCATATTATATTTTTAATTAAATTTTTAGCTAAGTTTATATAACTATAATTAATAGACATATTTTAATAATATATTGACAAAATAAAAGTAATTTAAAAATTAAGAAATTAATGGAAATTAAAAACAAAAAAGAGTCCCATGATTAATAAAATTCAATAAATAATTTTTAATATTAATTAGAATATAACAATTAATTTTCATTTAAAAAAAAAGTTGAAATATTAATTATTAGTCAAACCCACTTGAGGTAGGTGAAGTGACACGTAACACATCTAAAAAAGGCGAGTACCAACATTCCGTACTCGCGCGAGTAGAGTAATATTTTCTCACTTTCAATTACTTTTTGGCCCATTAAAAAACAAGCGTGTAAGAGACGTATTCTAAAATAAGACAACGACCTTTTGCACTTATCTCATTATACCGCTTATCATATCGTATCGTGGAGCGTGATTTTATCGTATCGTCAATATCTCGGGAGAAACTGTCTATTCCGTATGGATCGACATTTTTCTAAACCGTTCTAATCAGACCCTTTCGTTTTTATCTAGAATGATGGTAGTGTGTGATTGTCTACATGCTGGTCTATGTTAACAATTGTGGAATAATTCCACAGCCAATCAGAGAGGAGAGATTGTTTGATTTTTTTTTCCAACACATATTTATTACATGATTGACCATTCTCGACCCGAGTTCAATCTCTGGCAGGTATTATTTGGTCTCGAGTACCGTCCGTTTTTCTGGATGATAAAACCCTTTTTGCTAACATTTTAAATAGTTGGTAGATCGAGAATCTAACCTAACGACGAAAACATCGACGACTATGTCAAGTGCGGTAGTACAACAAGCAAGAAAACGATAACGATGTATTTATTGACGAAATCAAGCCATCAACCAAAAGAGTCGTCACATTAATAAGCTAGTGGCTAAGCCAGCTTGGTTCCCCGAATACTACGGTAGGACATGGATAAGTTTTTTTTTTTTTTTACGTTAGTTTATATATATTATATATAATGGCGAAAATAAACACAAATTTTTTTAAAAGATAAAATAATTATTCAAAATTTTAATCTAAGAAAAATGTCAAATAATGGCATTTAAAATTTTAGACCGAATTTATTGTTAAGATATTGGGTGTGTATTTTCCATGGAGAAATTTCAAAAAAAATAAATTCCCAATTCTTAATTTTGTTGAAATGGGGTTTGTGATGTCGTATGTATGTGGGGGAGGAGAACAAACCACCATTTATAAGGGTGTGGAAACCTTTCTCTATTAGACACGTTTTAAAGCCTTGAGGGGAAGTCCGAGAGGGAAAGCCCAAAGAGGACAATATCTGCTCGCAGTGGATCTGGGTCGGGTTTCTCATAAATTTGAATAAATAAATAAATAAATAAATCAATACTTTTTTAATTTGTGGTTGAGTGGCTTCAAAATGTTGAAAACTTATTTAAAACAAATATAAAAGGAAAAAAAAAAAAGAATTTTATTATTTATTATGATTAATGAAGTTCCAAGTCAATGTTAATTTTTGGTACACTCAAAAAATTAATGAAGATAGTGATTGGAGTATTTTTTTTATCAATTTAATTAAGACCGAAACTTCATGAATAATATGATATTTCATGGTTAGGACTATTTATTTTGATTTTTGGACTCGCTATATATCTTTATAGTGATATGATATTGGCGACTATAGATTTAAATATCTCAAAATTTTGATTGTTTATCGGGTATTGTAATTAGTTTTATGACTTATGAGTATATTATGAGTATATTATGAACCTGAGATTTAATTTCTGAATTTGCTTTAAATATAAATTTCAAATTGACTACCAAATAGGTCCTTAGTATTTCGGTATCGGGTCAGGTGAATTCAATAATAGACGCCTGTTAGCATTTCAACCTTTCTTCTCCTTTCAGGGCCTACCCGAAAGAGAATCCAGTGTTTCTTGATCGTGAATATCTTAATAGGACGAACCGCCCCGTGGTTTGCTTCGGAACAAAACAATTAGAATTAGGCTCGTTGAACTGGAATGTGTATTATCCATATAGGGGAGGATGAAATATCACTAACTCAAATTTACAAATATATCGTTGGAAGCTAAAAAAAAAAGTAGGAATATTCCGTAACTTTTTAAATTTTGTAAATGTCGAGAAAATTATTTAAATTGTGAACATTATTTCAAACATGTATATTATAAAGCATAATATAATTAAAAAAAGTGTACTAAAATAGAACAAAATGGAAAGTGAATAAAATTGAAGGAAGACTTGAGATTCTAAAGGAGACTGAAATAGAAAATTAACAAAAAATTAACAAAAATTAAAGGATTTAAACTGTATTTTAAAATTAAAAAAACCCCACAAATATTTAAAAGAAAAAGCACGAATATCACCTTTTTTTTTTTTTTTTTTTTTTTAATTACATTATTATTATTATCATTATTATTATTATGATCGGTTTTTGAAATGATGCAAAAAAGTTGGAAAAGGGAACCCTAAATCTTGGCAAAATGGGCCCCAAGAAAAAGAAAAAAAGATTCACTAAATAAATATTAATAATATTTTATATTTATTAAATTGTTTTAATATTTTAAGACTAATATGTGTGAAATGATTCCTACTTTTGGTCATAAATAATTGAAGTTTTATCTAGTTAAATATTTATAAAAAGAAATATAATTAATATAGAAAAAAAGTAAAAAGAAAAATATAATTTAACCATTCAAACTTTTTTTTTTTTTTTTTTGAGAAGATATATTTCACCCTTTAAAAAAATATAATATGAATAGTTTGGTAGGTCATATCGACTAAAAAATTTGATGAGGGCTCGATAAATTTCAATCTAATTATGTGAATGATAACGAAACTTCTATATACTAAAAAAGAAAAATAAATTATAATTATAAGAATAAAAAATGTGAATATTTATGCTTAGAGTGAATAACATCAAACAATATAAAGATATGTGGAAGTTTCATTGTTGGAACGAAGTCAATTCCTAAAAATATTGGAAAATTACATAAGTCCATGAAACTATTACGAAATTACAACATACCAATTACAATAAAAAAAGAACTAAAAATGAAATTATTGTAAAGGAAGCTCCCTTTCTTTTCATTTTGGTACGGTCAATTTTAAAATAATTAAAATCATTTTTGTAACATTAAAAAAAAAAAAAAAAAAAAAAAAAAAAAAAAAAAAAAAAAAAAATATATATATATATATATATATATATATATATATATATATATATATATATATATATTTGAAATATGGGTTTAATCATTCAAAATCAATCTGTATTTGTATTTGATTTTACACTGTTGAACATGATTTTTATACCGTCAAAATTGATTTTGAATCATTGTAAACATGTTTAAAAGTAATTCTGGAGATGAAAAAAGTGATTTGAACAATCTCGAAAAGTGTCGTATTATGACATTTCTTAGTATTTTTAAAATAAGATAAAATTTAAGAGTGATATACACATGTATTAGAATCAAAAGAAAAATTCTACCATTTATCTATTTTTTTCTTTCGTAAATAGTTCCTTTATACGTCCTATAATTATTAAATGATGATTAAGACAATAAATGATAATAATATCATTTTTTTTTTTTGCTAAATATATAGTTTCAAATGCCCTCGTTTTTTTTTTGGCCTTTTAAACAACATTATTATTCTAATTGAATAAAAAATTCCTACCAACAACAAGAACCAAAACATTATTCTTCTAATTGATCCCAAAATTCCCAACAACACCAATAACCAAAACTTGTCCCTTAATTTAGAAGCAAAGGTGGTGTTGAAATCACCAAGTACAAAAAAAAAAAAAAAAAAAAAAAAAAAAAAAAAGAAGCTTGCTTTGTTAATAAGCAAAGTGCATGGGAAGTTGTGAAGTTGTGACTTCTGTGATACGTGCGCGTGTGGGTCCATGCGCACACGTGTAAGAGGAAAAAAAAGATTAAAGAACTAAATAGACTAATATGCATATCTCAACTAAATATTAAAAGAGAATTGATGGAAGAATTTCAATTTACATTTTTCTCAGCTTAGTTATATGTCACCGTGATAATGATACACAATGACAATGTAGCATAAATAGAGCTTCCAAAGAAAAGAACGACAATTTAATCCTGAGCGTTGTGTAAACTTTAAAAGATGTTCAATACTACGTATTGTTTTTTTTACAATTCTTAAAAACTTTCAACATACAAGACAAAGGCCTCAAAGCAAAGCAAGTAGACAATATCATCCCATTATAGAGAGTTGTAATTCCTAACATAGTATCGAGTCTTGATTAAGGGGAGATGTTGGATGAAAGTCCCACATGGGCTAATTTAAAGAATGATCATCGATCTTATAATCAAATAATACTCTCTCTATTGGTATGAGACCTTTTGAGAAAGCCGAAAACAAAGACATGAGAGCTTAAGCTTAAAGTGGACAATATCATATCATTTGGACTGTCGTGTTCAACTAACACAAAATTCATAGTTTTTTTAAATTTGTTGACACAAAATTGAAAACATATGAACTAGGTGTGATGTGATCGAAAGAGTTTGATTTGAGAATGATAGCAGTTTTTGCCTTCCAACTTTTGCAGAGAGGGAATCTCAAATTACAAAAAAAAAAAAAAAAAAAAAAAAAAAAAAAAAAAAAACCCAAATTCTGTCCAATCATTTCATTTCTAAGCTTCGGAATTTGTGCTCTTACTTCCTAAAAGTTGGTACCTGTTTTTTTTTATTGGTGTTGAATTCCAGGTACACCAAATTTCTTATATTTTATATTTTACTTTTTACACTATTTTCCCTACTGTTCTTCAATTATTTTCACCACTCGGCTATATAAAATAAAATTATAGCCTATTATATAATTATACAATTACATCATTTATCCATGATACTAAAATAAAATAATTAGTTTTCAAAATTTGTTTTAATTTTAGAAAAACAGGCGAAATTTTCTAAATAAGAATACAAAGAACAAATATAACTAAAAAAAAACCCTTTTCAATTCAATCAAACCCATAAAGAAAAAAAAAGGAAAATTAAAAGTGTATTTTGGTAATTGCATAAAAACATTATTTTAGCCCTTTAAAAACACATTTGGATTATGAACATTGATTTACTCTTTTTTTTTTTTTTTGGGCAATTTAAATCATAAAATCCAAAGAGAAGGGTTCCCTCCAAGGCATTAAGAGTACTATTTGTTTGACCCAATACAAGTATTGGAGAAATATAAAATACAGTATTCATATTTTTAATTAGTTTTTAAATTTTATATTATATCTATCCATGTACTTAAAATAATAGAGAGAAACACATGGCAGTCAGAGATGAAGTCAGAGAAAGTGGAGAGTCAGAGCACTAAAAATGACTGAATATAGGTAGTGAGGACAAGAAAAAGCGATTTTTTTTTTTTTTAAATGGAAATCAATTTTTACATGGCCTTGCTTTTATAATGTACTTCAACTGAAAAAGCTGAAAGAACAAAAAAAAAAAAAAAAAAAAAAATCTAACCTTGTCATGTATTTTAATTCTTTCTCGAGTTCGATAAAAAAATGAGTGACAATATTAAAACATCTAACCATCTATCAGAAATTAGTAGACATTTCCGATAGTTGTTTCATGTAATATTTTTGTGTAAAAATCATTCAAACACGTTTTTTCTTACCACAGCAAGAAAAACCAAAAAACAAGAACGTAGTTAATCCTTCACACACCCATCAAACAACACACAACTAAAAGTTTAAGAAACTATTAGGCATTTTAAAAGTTAAAAGAACCTTTTCAACCCAAAGGATAGTAAATTTAAAATTTAGGACTTATTAGACACAAATTTGAAAGTTCAAACGACCAAAATTTTTAGCTTTTAACCAAGAAAGAGTTAACAAAATCCCTTCCCCTCTTTCAAATAAGGGACAAAAAAACGAAGTAAAAAACAGACAAAAGCTCTTATTAATGGACAATTTGGAAACGCCAAAGATAAGTGGAAAGAGTGAAACGAGTGTGTAGGGAGGGAGTGTGCGTGTACCTGGTGGAGAAGCATGAGACAGGCAGATATGCAAAAGGAAAAAGCTGAGAGTGATGAGGGCAGGGCAGGGGAGGGCAGCACAGTGTAGATGAATGGATGTGGAATCTTTACAATAGCGCCCTGTTGCAGCCTGCAGGCAGATAGATAAATCAAATAGAAAAAATGGCAGACAATGTGAGAAATCATATCAGTCTCTTCTGTCGCAGTACCAATGCCTGCCAATGACACACAGAACACTTCAATTATTTCTCTTTTCAAACCTGTACCCAATCGCCTGCTTGCTTCCCCCAACAAAAGCTGCTGCTGCTGCTGCTGCATTGTTTTTCTCCGAGTGCCTCACTCATGAACGCTTGCTAAATACTTAAGCCTCCTTCACTTCACCGACAATCAAAATCAAAGGGTCCAAAATTTCATTGTCGTCATTCTATCTTCTTCTTCTTTTACTGTTCTTATTGTGTCCATGCCCTGCGATAAAAAAAAGGATCAAACAACAATAAGAGTGAAACTTTAAAAGAAAACTTGAAATATAAAGGGTGGTGAACAATTACATGAAAAGCACAGTAAGATATACATACAAAATCCAAATAACTTTTTTTTAAATTGTTTTACAAAACAAAATAAAAAAACTACAGTAAAAAACAAAGTATTCGTTTTGTCTGTGTGTATATATAAAAAAGAAGGGAAAACTGTCATTTTTGTCGTTCAAACCAGAAGCCAAGCAAAGAGAAATAATCCAATTTTCACGTAAACCGAAAAGTTATAAGTAAACCACCAAAAAAGAAAAAAAAAATCCATCCTCACAGAACAATCATTGAGCTTCTTTTTCAAATTTTCATACCCATTTGTGGTTTTTTAATTTTTATTAAGAAAAATAAAATTATCCCCTCACAAATCTTTGGTTGAATATACCTTTTAAAGACATCCAATCCCAGCCAAGTAAAAAAACACACACAAAAAAAATAAAAGTTGTGAAAATCTTTCCATATTTGAAAATTGGGTAACAACTTGTTTTCAATCAAATGAGCCACATTTTATAGTGAAACTATTTTGTAATTAGACGACTCCTGTCAATAAGGGCAAGAACTAAACTTTTTTTTTTTTTTTTTCGAACTCCGCAAATATTATTATTTTAGCAACTGGTCTCAATAATCTTCACCAAGAAGAGAGAGAACTACCTGTCTTGATTGAGAAGCAGGCAGATACGCTTTTAGCAAACCAGGGCCCGCACGTCAATCTGCCAGCGCAAAGAGAGCAATGATGATGCATGCGTGGCCCACCATTTCAACATTCTGCGAGTAATATTTGACAGTGCTGGGTGCCCATTTTGCTGTCATATATAGGAAGAATCCAATCATAGTTGTCATCATTGCACCCTGTAAATGTATTGTCACCAACCTGAAAGAGGAAAAAAGGTGATGGAGGAGAGTAAAGAGATGAAGCAACAGCTGAAGAAAAATTTGTGGAAACCAGAAGAAGATTTGATCCTCAGAAACTATGTGGAAACTCATGGCGAAGGGAATTGGGCGACTGTCTCCCAGGAATCAGGTAAATTTGGCTACAAAAATGTCTAATAACCAATATAAAATGTGCCAGCCATTTCTATATCCGCTACTATATTCATCTTTCTCAGAACTCTAGAGCACGATGGATGGAGTTTTTAAAAATGTTACACATATATCAGGAATTAGAGTTTTCATTCATGTGTGAGTGTGTGTGAGCTTTCCTCCATTGCCTCTCAGGTTTGATGCGAGGTGGGAAAAGCTGCAGGCTAAGATGGAAGAATTACCTCAGGCCTAATATAAAACGTGGGGAGATGTCCAAAGAGGAAGAGGATCTAATTATCCGTATGCATAAACTTTTAGGCAACAGGTCAGTTTGTATTGCTTTAACCTCTCAAAGCTTAATCCATACTTACAGTAAAGAGAGATAACTTGCTGAATGTTTGGATATTTTCAACGTGTTACTTCTTGAATCAGATGGTCATTGATTGCTGGTCGGCTTCCTGGTCGAACTGATAACGAGGTGAAGAACTACTGGAATACCCATTTGAACAAGAATGGCCTGCAAGATAAAAGAAAAGCTAATGACTCAAACAGCCACAAGAAAAATGACGACGACAACGACGATGTGAATAATAAGAAGCAGAAGAAAGTTATCAATCAGACTTGTTATCCTCAGCCACCAATATGCATTGACAACGGGAAAAATTTGGCTCATGATACACAGAGAAGAAACCAGGAAGAGAACAGAGAAGTTACAGATCCTTGGAATATGGATGACATAACAAGTTCTCATTATAATATAAACTCTCCAATAGTACCTGCAAATGACGCGACATTTAATTTTGACGACGAGCCTTACTTTGACCACCTCGATCCCTTCTTCCTGTTAGAAGCATTTGGATGCAGTAGTGTTCATGCATCACTGGATAACATGTAACTCATAATTCTCTAGGATTTGAGAAACCCCCCGTTCAGGTAGAGGCTTTTATTGTCAAAATCCTTATTCTTTTCAACCCAGTATGATAGTAAGTTGCGCCACCTCTTTTAACATTCAGAACCAAGCTTTAAATTCCACGCAATCTTTTCCTGTACTTTTTGAGCTACTTGTCACTACAATTGGCTACCTAGCAATCAGAACTGCACTTTCAAAAAGCATTTGCTAACAGAATTTTGGAGTCCACACAATTTTACAGCACGGAAGTTGAACAATACAAGTATAATTATTTCCAATACATTATTCTAGATATCATTATTTCCAATACAAGTATAAAACAAGGAAAGTGGTAAAATGTTGGGGAACACAGGACGACTTATCCAGTTTAGGTAAAATGCTTTGGTGCATTTCCTTGGGAAAGTTGAATGAACAATAATATGAAAGCCTGCCCATCAGATATCATGGAACATGTATATAATATGATAGATTAATACCACCGGAAATTTTAAAATCCACACTTTCCTACAAAATTAAGCTATTTAACAGATATGCAATTCTCTGTTTTCCAATATATTGGACTACCAGGGCTTGTTAAGCAACAAGGAACGGAATGAATATCTCTACAGGACTTCATCTTGTTGAATGTAATATGAACCATCATCAAGAGGCAACGAGGGAGGGGTTCCAGGAGGGATGTTAGCAGCACCATTCTCTCCCGCACACACACATAAAGCCTCTGCATCCCTGATGGCGGCATCAAGGTCAATGTGACCACTCAATTCATTGATAAACTTCAAGAGTGTGTCGAAGTCCATTTGCTCCCCCATTATCTTGTTACGGTAGCGCTTCAAGATTGCAACACATATGTACAGATGCAGGTGCTCAGACAGATAATGAGTCCACAATACCTCCCATAGATGCATGACCTTTTCGTATTCAAATTCTCTGTATGTGAACAAGGAACATATTAGCAAGATAATTAAGAGAAAGAACACACGAGAAACTAATTCACTACCAATAGAAGTGTTTTCCCACAAAATGAGATATAGAACTATTAAAATGATAATACAACACCTGCACATGGTACAACTCAAAGAAATTTTAGAAGTATGAAATTAGCCCATGATACAAAGTGGTGGCTTGGCCTTCCCTAAGAAGGATAGCAGAGAATTTGTAGCATGAGATTCAGTTAAATCTGATAAATCGAATATATTTAAGATGCTGACATTCAGGGGTAGTTTAATCAAGTAAGAATAGGCCCTGTCCGTTTCCATTCTATGAATTGCCTACAGAATGTTGCCGACTCAAAAAAAAAACTCCTTAGGGGTCTGTAATCTATCTCTTATTACAAATACCATTATGCTCTTTGATCAAATATTTTCAAATTCTTCAAACGAAGAATGGAGAATAGAGAAGAAACTTTTTAACAAAAATGTTGTCAAACTTGGTTTTCTAAGTACTACTGGGACAATTCTTTAACCAAACTATGCAATCACTTCTTGGCACGTCAGGCAGGATGGCCTGTTAGGGCCAACTAAACAGATGCTGGACAGATACTAATGGCAGGCAAACAACAAATGCGAGGATAGTGGAGATATAACTGTACAACGATTTAGAAAAAAACTGATCCGGGTAAGAATATAACCAAGTTTCCCGTCTAAAAAGGAAAAATAAAAAAGTAAACATAGGTGATATGAGCCTGACCTTTTGAACTGTATGAGAACCCAGCGGAAGCAAAAGAAATAATTCAAGCAATCATGCTGGCTGAAGTAGTTATGCAATGGGGTATCTAACAACTCTACCAGCTGCCAAAGACATAGCAGAAGGAATTAGGAAAGAAAATGACACAATTTAAACATATCGTTGCATTGTAAAAAAAAAAAAAAAAAAAAAAAAAACTATTAACATTTCTTATTAAATAAAGTCAAATATTCGTAAATAAAATTTTGAAAATAAATAATGAACAATGAATAAATTATGTAATGAAGCTTTATTCAGAAGATGAAATGTTAATGCTACATAAAAAAGAGAAGATTCTTATGCTTATTTTATTGTTTTTCTATTTCATTTACAACAACATGACCAACTATCGAGCAATAAAAAATCTCATAAAGACTAAAAACTCAATGTGTTTTTACAGAAACCAAGAAAGTTCCAATAAAATAAAATAAAAAGTAATGAAAAGGGAGATCCAGATAAGCGAAAGAAATCTCAAACAAGAAGATTAAAAGAGCTCTTCCAATTGACATAAACATTTGACAACGTATAAAAACAAAAGGAGGGCATCAAAACATACACCAAGGGCTACACATCGTGTTGTCTCACTTCCTTTATCGACAGCAAATAAAAACGCATGCACATTTCTCCACTAAAAACATGTACCAACAGGAAACCGTTTACTTAAAATTTAAATAACAAATAAAAATCAAGAAACTTTATTTATTTGTTTGTTTTGATGAAAACCAAGCAACTTTATAGCGCAATATTTTTCCTAACCATTATATATATAGACAGCGTGAATGCAATTTGCATGCGCATGCAATGAAGTACACGTAGGGGGAGGTGGGAACCTTGGAAATTGCAAAAAGTTGACAATGCATGCCAGTCTGATCACGATTAAAATTTGGTCCAAGGCGTTCCATTAGAGCAACAAAACACCAAAATGACTCCGACTCATCACCCAGAACGAACAATATTGGTGAAAGAAAATCACTCATACCCTGTAAATTATCACTGTAAAATCAGCAACAGTTCAAAGTAGTTGAACCAATGGAATTTGATCTGTGGCCATTTGATTTAACAAAAGCTTTGGACATGGAAATTGACACAGAGTACTACAGAATAATTCGCCAAAGCAATTTTAATACATGAAAAAAGGTGCAAAAAAAAACACAACTAAAACAAGCTTCCATCTTCCTGGTGTATACAAAATTGAAAAAAAATCTCTTCAAATGTCAATAAATAAAAATGATATAACTTCCATACATTACAATTTGATGATCGTTGTTAAATGGACAACATAAACAAGTCTTACATATTAATTCCAGGATAAACGATTCAAAATAAAATATACAAAGGTTGAATAGGTCCATTTAAAAAGTCTGATAGAACTTTTGCATACCAAAGAACGATAACCACTTTTGGGTACTATGAGAAGAGTCTTAAACCAAGATAACCTTGTTGTAAGATCCCATTTTATTTTCCAGTTAACAAAAACACAATGTATTCCAAGTATAATTAAAAACCCAGTTAAAAGACATGGAAGGTAGAAATTTAGAACATCAAGGTTTGTGAAATTTATTTGAATTCTGTTGAGTACTTTCCATTTCAAGGTTCCTAAGAATTCCAGTGCATGAAATCCAGAAGTTACCATTTCCACTGTTTCATTCTTTTCTTTATATTTGATCTAGTTCCTAAGACGATGCAACTGTTTGACTTTATAACTTACACCTCCATCTAGGAAGTTTAATTCTCTATTGCACACATGTACTTGCGACAATGCCAATGCCCTTAGACAGGACTATTAATAAATAATACGTCCTCTAGCTCTCTAACCGGCTTAAGAAAATCAGCTCTAAGAAATGCGAAATAACAGCATAAAGAAGCCTGCAAACAATAGCAGCCAACAAGAGAAAGCAACAAAAACAAGTTCACTCCAACACCAGCTCTAACCTACTTTTGCATATGATATAATAACCTTTCCTCTACATTTTATCAGAATTCTCGGAACTAGGTATCAGAATAGTCTTAGTCTCCTAGACATCACATATTTTTATAGCCACATAGATGATAGAATTTAGGAAGCACCTAAACTTCAAAAATCCTAGTTATATCCTTGCCAACATTTAGAATTCAGACCTAGATCTAACGACTTCATATGCAGACATATTACAGTTAGGCAGCACAAGCAATGTGAACTTGAAATTTAAACTCTTCCTTAAACCCTAGTAGTTTGGTTCAAGGAAAAGGTAAGTTCAAGCACAAGTAATGTCCTTGATGCCTGAACTATAACTATAAGGCAAAGGGAAAAAGAAATACCTGACAGTATCCAAGATCGAAATTATAAAATGAGTAGGTCAATAAAATATCGTGAAGAAGCTTCACATTAGGGTTTTCATCCCCATCAAAGAAAGAAAGTGATCGGTCTGTCCTCACCTTGGGAAAAGATTAAAAAGAAATACTTAGAAATGGAAAAAATCAAATTTAATTAATAACCAATTAAGAAAAACAAAGTATATCAATTTAATACACCTACCACATCTTTTTCAATAAGGCCTTTCCTCTCTTTAAATTTTGTAAATCTTTTTGCCTGCTCCGGGGAAATACTCTGCAAGAAAAAGAAATATAGTACAGAGATACACTTCACTTAGCGGGTCAAGGGAGAAAGGATAATTTCTTTATTTACAAAGCTACGCCTAGTAGAATGAATTCGTCAAGATAACCTACAGAGAATGCCATGGAACAAAGGTCCCACTACATAAAAATTTGAAAAAGATTCAATTATATTTTGTGATTAATGGACTAATCACTAGGATATCTTGAATGAAGTATACAATATAGACCGTCTTTTTTTTTTTTTTTTTTTTTTGTAATCTCTATGGATAAATTTTACCCGTTTGTACATTTCATTTAATCATTGAAATTGGATATGTACTTTATTTTGGGATAATTGAAACTGTGGTGATAAGATCGTTCACAAACGACTGCTCTGAAGAATACAGTTATCAATTTCATGTAGCCTTCTAGCTTCAGTAGAAAACGAAAAGAAAAAAGAAATAAGGAGAGGGTTTATCATAAACCTGCCACTGGTTCTTTATTGTCAAATACTCGGATCTTTTCATGGATTGAAGATATTCCCTCTCAGCATACGTGGAATCATAAGCGTGGTATCCCAACAAGAAAGCCCATACCTATATTTTATTTATATTATTGACAAGAAACAAAAGCTTCATTTAAAAGATTATAATTAAAAGAAAGAAATAAAGAAAAATAAACGGAGGACTATGAAGTCCTTCAAAAAGTTGATCATAGACCAAATTTAATTAACTGTAATTAGAAAGAAAAAATTACAAAGAAGAATATACTCATTGATACAGAACTTCACTACCTTCATAGAAGACATACCTCTTTACGTAGATTATGCTCTACACCCCCATAAAAGATTCTCTTTCTCAAGGATTTTGAATCCAGAACTCGTCCCTCAGCATCCAAGAAAGTGGCCCACTAAAAATAAAAAACCATGTATGGTCAAACATATATCCTGTTGCAAGTACATGGATGCAATATAATCTCTGTTTTTTTTTCTAATATATTTATATAAGAAACTGAACTTTCAAGAGAAATGAAAGAATGTAACCCAGACAAACAAAAAAACAAGTCCATCAACAAAAGCCCCAAACTAATGACAAATACAAACCCCAGTCCAAAAGAATGTGATCAAGTTGGAAATTACAAAAAGTTAGATTGACGCCCAAGGAGACAAGTTACAACTACCCAACTACCAAAGCTCCTCATCAGACCTCTCAAACGCTATTCTACTATTCCTATCCAGCTAAATGCCTCACAAAATGATGAGAAAAGCCTGCCACAAAACTTTCTCTCCGTTACAAAAAAGGAGAGTTTAGGAGCATCCTCAATCATGGAACAACACCTTCTCTTCCGGTCCATATCCACCCACAAAGGTTCTAAAAAACAAACTCCAAAGGGTGAAACAAACGAAAAATCTTATAGAAGATGGTCCTCAAAATTAACCGAACACTCCAATTTCTTAAGCTCCTTATCCTTCTTTTCCCTCCCGTTTTAGATTCACTTGTAGTCCAATTTTTCAATTGGGCCAAAAGACAATCAACTTTCGGACTAGGTTCACCTCCACAAGGGAACTCTGGAAGAAATGATGGAATTAGGCACCGGGAGGTACCAACTGTTGGCACTATTTGCATTCACCGCTAGCATGAAACAAAAGGATGATCACTGCCCAAGGAAACCCTAGTTGAACAGAACCCCAATGGAAGAAGGTACGTGAATTGGGCCAAAAGACAATCAACTTTCGGACTAGGTTCACCTCCACAAGGGAACTCTGGAAGAAATGATGGAATTAGGCACCGGGAGGTACCAACTGTTGGCACTATTTGCATTCACCGCTAGCATGAAACAAAAGGATGATCACTGCCCAAGGAAACCCTAGTTGAACAGAACCCCAATGGAAGAAGGTACGTGAATAGGAACTCTCACACCCACCTCATCCGCTAACAACTAAACTACTCCACCTCTACCCTCAACCGAAGGCCAAGTTGCTTGCACTGAGCTAGAATCCCCTCCAAGCTCATCACATGAGAAGGCAAAGCACTTCTAGAAAGTGGGAAAGGGTTGGGAAAAAAAAGGATAAAAGGGATGAGGTAAGTATCCAAAGGAGCTCCACCCCCACGAATAACTTCAATCCTGACCTTTTTAACCTCAGAAAGGAAGGAGAAAATTAAAAAGAAGAAGAGGTGCATACACTAATAGCAGGGCCTTTCAAGAACACCCCTAGAATTGGATAGGAAGAAATCTCAACAATCAAACTCAACTCGTTGTATCCCCTGCTCAAACTGGTAACAACAATAGCCAAGGGATCCCTTGAAGGTATATTGTTGAGCATCCCAGTCTTTTTTAGCTTTTCGATCGAGTGATGATCCACTACCAAACTTGAACCTTCCTCCTCAAATGTTGGAGCAATATTACGGGGCTCTTGACACTTCAAAATTGGGAAGGATAAGGACTCATCCTCCTAATACCTCCTTATCAAAGGGTTGTAGTCTTCTATTCAGGTGAACCATGTCGACAAGCACTACTTTTGCCACTGTCAAGAAAGCCAATCTCACCGTTGAATCTACTTGAATCACCTCCCCCTCTGCCTATTCTACACCTCAAAACAAGCCTAATTTTTCTCTTAGAGGAGGACCATTTACACTCTGAAAAAGTCCACTACAAGTGGCCCCTTCTTAAAAAATCTTTCATAGTACCCTCTCGGTTCTCTTAAAGGTCTTCACAATGGGATCTTAAAACATTAACAACCTCCAATTTGCAAACGGTTTCTCATATTCTCCACAGACCAAAGGAAATCTCGATAAACTTGCTAGAGTAATTAACCTTCTCAAACTAATCTCCACCTCAAGGCCCAAGCTAAACCCTATGTAAATCTACAATAGTATGACTTATTATTACTATTTTTGTGGGGGCACCAACAGCCCAATAAGCAAGCAATATTATTATTTATTATGATGCACAGGAGCAGGCATTGAGTTTGAGTTGCATCACTGGCTGCTGGCCACTTCATTATTTAGAAATGTTGATAGGAGGTAGTCAATTGGTAGAAAAGAATCGTCCTTTTTTTTTTTTCAAATGAACAAAAATTTTCTCTGCCTAAATGAATTTTAATCTAATGTAAGAGATTTCTTTCAAATTTCAATTCTTTTTTTTAAAAAGAGAGATATAATTTCTAGCTGAATGCAGCAGTCAGATAACCTTTTGAGCCTTGGTAAGATAAACAGAAATCATACTCAGAATTCGGTCAGTTTTGGGACAATAATGATTATAGCCTCCGCTGGAGTTGGAGTTCTGTCTGTAAAAAGTTCGGTAATTATTCCTTCCTACAACTGTTCTGAACTAAAAACCTTCTCATAACTTCATTCGACCTTGGGGAACTCCCCATTTTGTATGTTTCATTCCCAATGAGATTTGTCTCTATGAAACATGATGATAAGTGTATTATTAACTCATCTTCAGAGGATTGAGGACGGTCGAGTGATTTTAACAAGACCACAAAATGAAACATGATCTTAATTCTATTACTATCTCAACTTCAACAAAGAAATAAAGAAAGAATGAAAAATATATTTACCTCTTCAGATCCCAGAGGAGGTTGTCGAGGCTTTCCCCACACTAGGGTCATTTTATCAAACTGCCAAAGGAATAAAAAGCTTGTGATTCTAGATGCATAATATAATAATATTTAATCCTAAAGTCACTCTAAACTATAAATAATTAAATGAAAGCAATAACATTTGCTCATAGTTGCATATGTTCATAGTAACTTAACTATCTTAACTATCTTAACTATTTCACTATTTGATGAGGTACAGAACTCAAACTAGAATAAAAACAAGGCGATTGCAGCAACACCATAATCTCATAACTAATTACTGGTGTCCAGAGTAAGTTAACTAAATCCACAAGACAAACTTGACCTTATAACACCTGAGATCATCTCGACAAAAAAAATGAATGAAATAAAATAGCTGAGATCAAAAACCTTATAAAATATCGTGACTCTATGAAGGAAACTTGACAAGGTGACCAAAAATAAAACTCAGAAAGTATAGATTTTCTTACTGTTAATCATAATTCCTTATATCCTATCCAGAAAAGAGAGAGAAAAAAAAAAAAAAAAAACACATTGGTAAAAGACTATGATTTTATACACTTCTCAAATGGTTAGAAAACCTGCATCCTGGCATTATGTGAGAATCCCTCCATAATGACCATTTATGTTTTGAGGCATTAAATTGGAATTAATAAACCCTGCTCCGTAAAGATATAGTTTTTTTTAACAATCATGTCAGGAGGTATTAAAAGAGGTTTTGTGCATCATTTTATATTTGTTGTCCCTTCCATCTTTTTAACGTCAAATTGACTCGAAATTCGAGCTTAGTTTGTTTGAAAGCAGATAGTTGCTCGGTTGCAACATGTTGGGAAGCTTATCTGCTCATAATTGACTAGCTCAACAGTTCGCACATAGATTGTAAGCCTCCTCCCAATTATTCTTCATCACATGCGAATTTTTAAAATAATGTGTCCCCTACATGTCTGTGTCCTACATTTTTTAAAAATGGATGTGTCGTCATGTCCATGTATGTGCTTGGTCTCCAACCACCCTAAGAGCTTGGGGAATTGGTTGAAGGAATGTAGTATAAGAGGGGATAGCTCCAACTTATGGAAGCATCCTACTCACACACAATGCTTCTCTTGTTTGTAAGCATTGGGAGAAGAAAAATTGGGAAATTCTCCTTTCGCCATTGTGTGGTGTTATTGTGCAAGGGGGTTACGTCCTTTTTTTTAAGTTCGTCTTGAGAGTCCTAGGCAAGTAGTAGGCTGACTAAGGGTAAGCCTCTAAGGTCGTACAGAGGACAAAAATTTAGTGGTGAGTTTTTGCCCATGACACTACGTGCTGACCATGTCATACTCATGACCGTGGAGTGCTGACCACCTTCCAGCATTTCCCAAAGGTATGCTCGCACACACCTTAGTTCCCACTTTGTATGCTCACCTCGGCTTGATCCAAACCTCGCCATGTTTCGCATTTCGCAAAACGCCCTTGTGACATGCACCATTTGTTATATCCCTCCCACGACTAGCATGAGTTCCAATGTCATTTACTTGGATAAATCTAATTGCAAATGCACCCAAAAGTAGTTAATTAATTTCTTTGAGAAATCTCACATGTAGGACTTTACACAAATAATATAATTTAGAAGAGACTTCCCCACCTCGCTTTCTCTCTAGATTGGTACTACCTATGCAACAAAGAACAAGTGCAATACAACTTGTTTTCTAGCCTGCCAACAATTATAAAGGGAAGGCCACCAAATTGCTAATAACATGCAAAGGTAGTATTCACAAAATAGTTGTCCTTGTGGTTTGAACACCACCATGCATCGTACGCTACAAACAAAAATCGAATCAATATTTGATTCTAAAGCATCTTATAAAAAATCTTCAGATTTCTATATTTCCAAGTTTTCCAAAGAAGAGCTCAAACCTAGTGGGTTCTAAAGGATGTTAGCTTTTCCTTTGAACCTCGTACCTAAAAGAATTTCCACAAGCCAATACCCACCCACCTTGGAAAGCAACTAGATAAGCTACATTCTGATAAAAGGAACCTGATCCTTTACATTCTACCACACACAGAAGAAAAAAGAGAAAAGTTCAAATGAAATTACAGTTGAAACAAATTCTCCTCACCTGAATAGGATCTTCGACAACAGGACTGACATTAGGAACTTTTTCTAAACCATTGGATGGTCTTTGAGGGGAATCAACAGAAGATTGATCTTGGATTCTCATCTCTGGAGCACTAAATCCATTGTTATGATTTTCACGAAATAGTTGTGAAGTTGTTTCTCGTGCAAATTTGGTGACAAGAGAAAATTTTTCCAGAATTTGTATTGGGAGGTCACGTGCTGGATCATGAAACTTTGGTCTTTGCTTACCACTGTACCGTGAAATTCGGGATCCTTCATCATAAAAATCTTCACCAGCCCTCTTGTCTGCACTTGATGGAGACTCATCAAGTGAAATGGATGAAACTGGTCCACTGGCTATCGGACCAGTCCTTGGCAGCTCCAAAGAAGACAAAGTTCTCTACAGATGAAAGCAAATTGGATCAGTATACTTGGATGATTAGAACGTAAAGAACTAATATAAAGAAGAAAATGCCATTAAATTTGAAAACTTGAAGAGAACAAAAAGATAGGACCCATATATACTTAGAAATGAAAAGGATATGAATAAACGGCAAACAACCATGGAAATTGTCAATAGATGAGAAAGATACGAGTACCTGAAGAGGATTCTGAAAATCATTCACAAGGAACGTATTTGAATCTTCTTCAGACCTGCATATGTGCTGAAAATTAGAAAACTTGCAAAATAGGATCCGACTAAGAGTACAAAGTTAATTTAATCATAAAGAATCTCGAAGTGAAACCAAGAAGTAGAGGAGATTAATACTAAACTACATATTTTAAAAAACATTTACACTCCAACCAGCGAAAAGGAAAAAAAACAAAGGAGCGTATAGAAAATAACATGCAAGATACTTTTACATAAATAAAGCTTTCACTGGAAAAGTTTCTGATGGTGGCCTCCTCCTGCCCATCTCCTCTATCTACTCTCCCCTAAAATTCTCTTCCATTTTGTCGAAAACACTTTTCCTTAGACCTTCAAGATGTGAGCTTTGTAGGAAGACATGAAAAACAAGACCACCAATTCATAATTGTCATCACAACAGCAAGAGTTGGAGACTCGTATTACATAGTTTCAACCAGTCTTTGATTATCCAAGGAGCAGCAAAGGAGCTTTTTTTCAATCAATGGGATAGTTTTTCTAATTGTCCAAGGGCTTAGGTGTAAGAAAAATGCATAACTCTCCTTTAACCCTCCCGTGAATTTTTCCCAGTTAATCAAATGCTAATCAACCAAAAACACACACCAATTGGCATCCGTGCATAGGTTATCTGCTGTATGAAATCCTGGATGCCTAGTTCTTCTTTAACCTTCTCGTAACTTTTTCAGTGTTAATCCAATGCTAAATATCTAAAAACAAGCACCAATATGTATACATGCAAATGTTATATTTGTCTGAACTTTTAGTTTTATAGCTTCATAAGTGCCATATTCCTGCTGCGTTTTTTTCCCCTTTTTCTAAGAGGATAAAATGAAAGAAAGAAATTAATGGTACAAATTACAAGAACAAACCTCACAAGAAAAACATGTTGCTTTACAGTAGCAAGAAACTCCCGAACTCCTCCATTGTAAAAATAAAGAGGTGGAAACGCAAGTCCTGCAAATCATTCCAACCATGAGCAGATAGAATTATACCATGATGAGAGATTTGGGACACAAAAGATGAGATGTGATTAACAATTAGGTATAACATGTAATAGTAGCAGCATGATTCATTTACTGAAAGAACATTCAAGACTGCAGCATAAGAAAACTTTATGGAAAATTCTAACTAAGCCAATTTAAGAAACATAAAGAACTCCATTGACAGTACAATTCTATTTTGAAATAAACCGAATAATATACTTTTTAGTTTGTCCACAAAAAAACATTGTTATATGAAATGGAATATCATTACAGAAATGGTTATATGAATCTATCTGACATTTTGTTGAGTAGATCCATCAATACCTTTTTCTAGAACCATTCTTTTAGTTGGAAAAAAAAATGCTAAATCTACAAGATGATCCCTATTCTTTTAGTTTTTTGGAGAAGAAATAAGAATTGTCATGGTTACATGTTTTGAAATAAATTATCATTAAAGAAATGGTAATATGAATCTATCTGATAATTTGTTCAGTGGATCCACCAAACTCTAGTACCTTTTGTAGAACTATTCTAGATTGGGAAAAAAAATGCTAAATACATAGAATGGTCCCTATTCTTTTGGTTTTGTGGAAAACAAGTAAGAATTTCTCCAATGAATGAAATTTACAAAAAGGAAGAAAGTACTTCCAAAAATCCACAGTGAATTACAAAAGAATTATGTTAAATAGCTATAAGGTTAACCAAATAAAGTAAAAAAATTCTTGTAAACACTTTTGACAAGTTGCAGACAAGGTTCCTCTAGATTCATTTATCCCCCAGCTGTTGTATCCTTAGCAAATTGGATGAAGAGACCAACAGAACGTTTTTTCATGTGTCCTATGGCAAGAGCCTTCTGGGTTGCCTTTTGAAAGGACTTTTGGTTGGGGTTCTGTTTTCCAAAATAGCGTGAGAGATTTTCTATCTTTCAATCTTACTGGCATCCTTTCAAGAAAGAGAAGAAGACCCTTTGACTTAACTTAAATGACAAGGAACAAAACTTCCAAGCCCTTCTCCCCTCTATCATATTTTTGTGCATCTTTTTTGGTGTAAAAAGTGTTCACCCTTTAGTAACTATAGTTTATCTTCTTCTCTTATATCCCAATGGGATAGCTTTTTCTTTTTGTATGTTCATCCAATCAATAAAATGATTTCGTTTCATATTAAAAAGAGGTTAGTGAGACTTTAGTCCTTGAAGGATTTTGAGAATTTGCTCCAACTAAAAGAATTAAAGAAAACCGAATCACATCTTGTTCCCCTCTTTCCATAGTCCGTACTCTTACAGGCAAATTTCATTTTTACTGTTAGTATACTAAAATTTCTCAATTAGGTCTTGCCACAAAGAAGTTAAAATTTGTTAACATATAGTTGAAAAATCATTAAATTCTTGCTTTATCGACATATTTAGGCATGTGAAGATGTCACTTGGATACTATTTGACACATAAAATTCAACCTGCCCCTCAGCAAAAACCAACCCAATGATTGACAAAATTCATTTATATCAAGTCACATATCCATGTGGCATAACTGCCTACTAAATATATTTTAACGATAGACGCATCAGTTTTGTGTAAAAAAAAGAAATTAACAAACCTTTTATAAAAATTTTAAATGTAAAAATTTGAGAAGTTTAAACCATTGACCTAAACATTTTGAAAACTCCTAAAATTGTAAAATTTTCATGTTCTCAAAGCTAGACATTTTGAAAAGACAAGAAAAATTAGTTTGTGAAAACTTTTTACTTCTCCAAACAGATTCAGTTGCAATAATAAACTCAGACTTGCAAAACAATGTGTCTTCCATTCTTAATTTATTCATTTTTTCTGAAGTAAAGCTTCCAAGATATTTTCTGTTACATATTTTTTGCTTCTCCTCTGCAATAAATGATTGGGGTTTCTAGACTTTATTTTCTTCCCTTTTCTTCCTTTTTCTTCCATTTTCTTCTTTTTTCTTCCTTTTAAGACACAAGAAGAAAGACCTGACGGTAAATGAAGAAATGGAACTAATTGTGGACTTCTATGGAATCTTCTAGTTCTTTTTCTTGAGTTCTTTCTCTTTATAAGTTGAGAATCCATGCTAGAGCTGCTAATCTAGTATTTCATGTCAAAAACTCTGGATAGTAATATTTAGGAAAATATAGATTCACCAAAGTTGATACAGCTGTTTTAGCATAGATAGATAAACATTGAAGCTAGAACAAATATTACTTTAAAAGGCATCTGAGTTTACCGCACCAATTGACAATGTTAGTTCAGGAACACTTTAAACTTGCATCCCAGAGAAACTGGTAATTCGACAATAATATATGAATGGACAGCGCACTTAGAAAAAGGAAGGAAAGCACAAATATGGTTACCTGACGACAATACCACAATAATGTACTGCCAGCCAAATGCTGGAGTATGGCGACGGATAGACCTGACTTCAGTGAACGGCACTGCTCTGATGGTGTAAAGATTCTTATCTACAATTAAGAAGCACACAATCAGTAATACAAAATTTCGATTTCGATTACAATTCCAAAGCCAACTACCTCTCTCCGATAATTTTGCATTTGAGTTTTGTCCTTTGTAAGGAATCCACGTCTGCGATTAAATACAACAACACAGATTCCGAGTCAACACAAGGTGCATATCCAGTAATGAACGAAAATCAAAATACAGATTTCTGTATCCAAATCAAGAAGTACCGATCAGACATGCTTACAATGAACAGACACGATCCTTGCTTGATCAACCTCAATCTTCCACTAATCCTTTCAGATGCAAACTGCGTAGGATGAATTGTCACATTTTCTTTAGAATAAACAACTTCCGTTTCTTCAGGTTCGCTCGATGAGCTTCCTCGACCGCTATCGGTCCGCATAATGCTTCCGGAACCCTAAAATTCAGAAAAACAAAATCAAACCGAGAAATGACACGATCTGATGAATTTAATCCATCGATGCAAAATAATAGAGTGTAGCAGAAGAAATTGAACCGCGAAATGAACAAAAACAATCAATTCCGACATACTTGCTGCTGTGAGGCTGCGTAATCGGCATCGTCAGACAAATCGTGAAGGTCGGTTTCTATCATCGTCGTCGGAGAAGCAGCTATTGCATCGACTTTCAGATAGCGGCTCTGCCTATGGCTCTGCCTATGGCTCTCGCTATTCTTTGCTTTTCTTCGTTTTGCTTTTCTTCTGGTTTGTTTTCTTTATTTCTTTCTTTTTTTCTTTTTTTTTTTTCTCGCTTCCTTAGAGGCTAAGGCGTCGTCGGTACCCGGTATGCAATCTTAGAGAGGAGCAGTTTCGATGGGACCCACTTAAACGAGTTTATCTTCGTTTATTATTTTCGATTTTTTTTTTCTTTGACGACTTGCCTATTTGACACGTGTCCTCTACGATTTTTTTTTTTTTTTTTTACCTCTAAAATAACCTTAATTAATAAATTTACATAATTTACTAATTTAGTCTCCGTATTTATAATTTTTTATTAATTTAGACATGTAATAATTTGTTAATTTTATTTTAAAATCTGTAGCAATTAATATTTGTAGAAAACAATCATATGCTTTTTTTGAAAATAAATAAAATTGTTCGGTTGTAAAGTTTAGAGACTAAATTATAATCGCTCAAACCCACTATTAATAGATATTGTCGTCTTTGTGCTCTCCCTCCCAAGCTTTCTCTCCCGTATTTAAAATGTGTATCCTATGGAGAGGTTTCCACACCTTTGTAAATAATGTTTCGTTCTCCTTCTCATCCAATATGGGACCTTACAACCGTTTTTGCTAACACACTGCCTCGTGTCCACCCCTTTCGTGGGTGGATAGGCACATACTCTGGATCGGAATCGTGGGGAGTACTACCTGATCATTTCTACAAACTTCAAACTCAATCTCCTCGCTGGCACATTGTGATATGGAATCAACCCAAGGGAAAGTATGGAACGGATTACCTTGATGATCAAGATCAAGAGTAAAGAAAACTCGTGATTCGAATCACTCCACAAAGAGGTTTGACCAATACCACCTGAATGACTCTAAGATGCAAGTTCTAAACACAATAATTTACGAAGAAAATATTAGCTCTCAACAAAGCTAAAAAATTAAAATTTTATTGTTTTTTTAATTTCAAAATGTGATGTCTCTTATCGAAAAGAATACTTTATATAGTTTTTACAACCTTAACCTATATGACACATAACTCCTAAATTAAATGAGAAATACCCATAACCTCCATATTGAAATGGCTAGTTAACGGTGGAATATGATAACCTAGGTAGGTTACCATAAAACCTTAACTTCTATATGAAAAACAAACAAATATTTAAATTATAATTAAATAGTGCAATGAAACGTGCTTTCATCCTTGGACTACAAATATTTAAATTATAATTAAATAGTGCAATGAAACGTGCTTTCATCCTTGGACTAGTGCCATAAATTTAGCTGAGTTCATTAAATGTAACTTATAGTGCATTTAATGCATTTCTTTCATGAAACTCAACTTTGCAAAACATATAAGGAAGGTCTCCAACTTCTTATATAATTTATTGATGAGCTCACCATAGCTTGAATATAAGTGTACAAGGTTTGTTGTAGATTCTTGGCTCTCATCTTTGTAAGTGGACCTTGAGGTATGAAAATTGCTTAGTCGTGGTTCATATCACATTGCCTAGTGTCCGGCTCTAATATCATTTATTACAAAATTTTGTACTGAATGTAAGTTCTAAATTATTACATATAGGCATAAATTGGAACATAATGCTAGTATTAACGGTCTTATAATTATCGGCTATTAAATGTATTTGCTAAAGCATGCTTTTCAGTGATAATTATTATTATTATTATTTTATCTTGTCATTATTGTATTAAAGAAAATTATGAAAGGCATCTTTATCATTATTCAATTATTACTCAATTTTGGGTATATTTGCAAATACAAAAATTTAAATGGCAGGTTAAAAAATATATTATTTTTAATTTAAATTGTCTATAACTACTTTCCATAATATTTTATTTTTTATCTAATAGGTAGGCATCTGACATATATAAAATGTGACACTCGAGTAAATGAAGGAACATGGATGAATTGAGGCGATTTTGAATAAAAGCTAACTTTAGGGCATGACTCTGATACCATGTTAGGAATCATGTAACGACTCACGCCCACCGCTAGCAGATATTGTCCTATTTTGGCTTTTCCTTTCGGGCTTCCCCTTAAGGGCATGACTCTGATACCATGTTAGGAATCATGTAACGACTCACGCCCACCGCTAGCAGATATTGTCCTATTTTGGCTTTTCCTTTCGGACTTCCCCTTAAGGCTTTAAAACACGTCTGCTAGGGGAAGGTTTCCACACCCTAGATATTGTCCTATTTTGGCTTTTCCTTTCGGGCTTCCCCTTAAGGCTTTAAAACACGTCTGCTAGGGGAAGGTTTCCACACCCTGATAAATGGTAGTTTGTTCTCCCCAACCAATGTGAGACATCACAATCCACCCCCTTCGGGGCCAGCGTCCTCGTTGGCACTCTTTCCTTCCTCCAATCGATGTGGGACCGCCCCTGTGAGACGGCCCCCAAATCCACCCCCTTTGGGGCCAGCGAGAAGGTTGACACATCGTCCGGTGTTTAGCTCTGATACCATTTGTAACGACCCAGGCCCACCGCTAGCAGATATTGTCCTTTTGGAGCTTTCCCTTTCGGACTTCCCCTCGAGGATTTAAAACGCGTTTGCTAGAGGAAGGTTTGTTCCCTTATAAATGGTAGTTTGTTCTCCTCTCCAACCAATGTGGGACATCACAAATCACGACTCTCGACAATGGTATGATATTGTCCACTTTAAATATAAGCTCTCACGACTTTGCTTTGGGCTTCCCAAAAAGCCTCAGAACAATAGAGATAATATTATTTGATTATAAACCCACGATCCTTCTCTAAATTAGCGCATCAGAAAACACTTATTAAAAAAGATTAAATAATTCTAAAATAGAAAAATGATTTAAATTTAATTTTGAAAGGAGCAAATATGGAAATACTATTTTTTATATTTAACCAAAGAACAAAGATCCCAAAATTGGAAGGAAAATAAATAAAATGCATGCATTCATGGATTCCACAGACCAAGTGTTGAACGCTTTAAAGACGCCATTTGAGAGGAGCAAGAAAAGAAGTTGAGAAGCCATGGCGTCCGAGAGAGCTGAGACGGCGCTGCTGCCAGTGGTGCAGAAGGATGGAGAAGATGATGACCGGAAAGCTGCATCCGCCATGACTAAGAGAGGAGCTTATGCCGCCGTTTCTTATATGGCTTCTGCTGGTTCGTCTTTCCCCGTCCTACTTAATATTTATCTCATGAATACGATTTCCATATCGTAAACCATCCGCTTAAACTTTTAAGTTCCCATATCTCCGAACCCACTAGCCAATTAGAATATTGAATACTTATATGTTTAGATTTACGGTGACCCATCAACTTAAACGTTCGAGTTAGCTAGCTCCTAATTATCAATCATGAACGAATATGTTTTTTTGGAAAGTTCCGACATATCATAAACAACCCACTTAAACTTTTGAATTCATTGGCGATTTAAAAATTTTATATTTAAACCCGATGGGACGATAGAGAGAGCGAGGAAGTCGTGGGTCTTGGAAGATGAAAGCCATTTTTAGTGGAATACCATTGTGATAAAAATTCTCGTGTCAGTGTCGAGAAAAAAGTTGAAAAGTTTACTATAAATGTGACGCCCCATGTCTAAGATTCTGAATCTAGATTCGATATCTATGTACCAACATTCATTTGCATCCACCACGACATGATCTGGTTACTTCCACCTCGTTTCTAAGAATGAAAACTATCCTCACAGACCAATACGAGTCATTCCAGCATGTTTTATTCGACATGATCACTTACTCCGTTTCCAAGAATGAAAACTTAAATGATTATCGAACGGAGCTTAATCTGATAGATTAGATAATGATACCTATGGCCGAGTATATATGTCTTCTTTGCATGAACTAATACCTACCGTGATATTGTGTTGCTAACCACCCTGCAGTTCTGTTGCTCATGTTCAACAAAGCCGCTCTTTCTTCGTACAGGTTTCCCTGTGTCAATGTCATCACTCTTTTTCAGGTAATAGAGTTTTCGTGTCGAGTGAATTAGGGGTTCACGTACCCAAAGAATTCGGGTCCCACTTCCAATTCTCAGAAAGCTTTCATAATTTATTTTTACTCATTTAGCTAATTATCCTGGTCGGTTTTCTTCAGATTATATGTTCGTGCTCACTTCTATACGCATTGCGTCATTGGAAGATCATCTCTTTCACGGTAAACGACCCTGAAGGCGTCGGTTCTGGAAGGTCGATAATCTTGGTACCATATAAGACATTGGTTCAAACACTTCCTCTAGCCATATCATATTTGCTTTACATGGTATTGTATCACATGGTATAAGAATATTACCAAAATTAGAACCTTTCCCAAAATGTAATAACGCCGTTTTCCTTGATAAAAGCTTGTGACCATGGAATCCGTTCGTGGGATCAATGTTCCCATGTATACAACGTTGAGGAGAACTACCGTAGCATTTACAATGATTGCTGAGTACGTGTTGACAGGTCAGACCCATTCATCGTTTGTCGTTGCCAGGTAAGCATGTTTGGTGGATATATATATTTTTTTTATTTTGGATTTTATACCATTTTAGTTTAAAATATGTTAAATAATAATCATAATTTTCATATAATTATTTTTAAATTTTATAAAATAAATGCTAATGTAAATAAAAAAAATTAATTTTTTAAATTCATAAGGTTACGCGACATTAAATTAAAATGTTCATGAATCTATTAGATATTTCTTAATTTCTTATATATGCGATGCTAATTCATTCCCTATTTGATAAATCGGGAATTGATCAGTGTGGGGATGATTATACTCGGTGCAATTGTAGCTGGAGCTGGAGATTTGTCATTTGACATCTACGCCTATGGTGTAGTCTTCCTGGCAAATATATCTACCGCTGTATATCTTGCTTCTATCGCTCGTATCGGTAATAATCACTTTTCTTTTTTCGTGAGTGTCGGGATTTGAACGTCTAATCATTTGGTTAAAGATATGGGGTTTATTCGAAATGAGTTTTTATTATTTTATTTGTACTTAGAAGTCGTTTCTAATGCACCCATTAATAAATTAACGAGCAACTGAGCTATATTTAAATTGGCTTATGATCGATAATTTACAGGGAAATCGAGTGGTCTGAATACGTTTGGCCTCATGTGGTGCAATGGTAAGAGGAAGCTTTTGGATTTTCGGTCGTGTCTTGAGTTGGCTATGAAAATGTTTTCTTTATATTTGTAGGGGTAATATGTGGGCCTTTTTTGCTATTATGGATTACGATCAAGGGAGACATCGAAACGACATTAAATTTTCCTTACATATTTTCCTTTGGCTTCCTGGTATGTGTTCATATCGTCTTGCTCAACTCGATCTAATATTGACTCAACGTTAAACGTTTGATCGATTCAAATTTTGATAATGAGCTAAACCAAAAGTTAGATCATGGGTTAAGTTATTAAAGATTGGACCGACCTGACCAAGACTTAAACAGTGTCTTTAAGTGCATTGGATTTGGGCCAAAACCGAGTTTTGAGCCTGCATTTTTTAGTGTCGGGTCAATCTAACTCGATTAGTAATGAAGGTGATCCCGGGATAACAACAAAAAATACAACAGTTGTAAATGACATAAATGGCATGTACCGCTTCTTTTATGTCCAGACATGCAAATATCCAACCTTGTCTGAAAGTCAAAAGTTTAACCGATCCAAACTTTGATAATGAGCTAAGCCAAGAGTTAGGTTATGGGTTTGGTTATTGAAGATTGGATCGATCTGACCAATACTCAAACAGTGTCTTTTGGATTTAGGCCAAAATTGAGTTTTAAGCCTATATTTTTTAGTGTCGGGTCAATCAAACCTAGCCGGTAATGAAGGTGACCCGAGGTAACAACCCATAAAAAACTACAAGAAGGTTGACCGTCTCTTTCCTCCGCTTCATAAATTTTCGAGATCACCTCAAATAGTTTATGTATAATTCAGTTATAATTGACATGTATGGCTTCTTTTAAGGTCATACATTCAAATCTCGTTGTTGTGTCTGTTACAATTAGTTCTTAATTTCTTACCTCCATTAAATGCTTGCAGCTTGTGATGCTTCTCTCCTGTATAATGGCTTTCTCGATCAACTACTATGTATTTCTAAATACAACTCTCAATTCAGCGCTCACACAAACCGTTTGCGGTAATTTGAAGGTGAGTCGTGCTTAATTCCTACACGTTCTTAAGCTAACACTTAGAATATTTTTGAAATTAGGTACTCCCGAGTTCCTTCTCTATACTAATGATAAGAGAATTTTCACACAAAATACTCTGTTCCCGTTTCAGAGTCAAAAAGTTGAAATTTGTTTAGTTTATGAACGGTTTATTCATTTTTTTTCTTCACGCTTGTATCGGGTCGGTTTGAAATGACTTTTTTGAAAAGTTATTCCAAACTGGCACTAAGAACTCGAGATTCTTAATTTTTGTGCTCGTTCAATAATAGGACGTGTTCACGATTGGGATCGGGTGGTTTCTATTCGGAGGTCTTCCCTACGATTTCGTAAGCCAATCTCTTTAGCTAGAAGTTTTTGTTATGCATTTTTTGGTTCTTTTTTTAACTTGACAAGCTTTCTTTTGGTGGTGTGTTCTTAGCTCAATGTTGTTGGACAGTCACTTGGGTTTATGGGATCTTGCGTATATGCGTATTGCAAGCTCAATGGGAAATAAGAACAAGATTGTGCTCACTTCTGCTTGCTTGTCAGCTGCCAAATTTATTCATGTATTATTAAATTGTTATGGTAATTGTATCATTTACCTTATGAATAAGCTTCATGATTACGTATGATCATGTAAGTGAGATCCACATTGGTTGGAGAGAGAAACGAAACATTCATTATAAGAGCGTGAAAACCTCTTCCTGACAGACAGTTTTAAAATTATGAGGTTGATGACGATAGCTAACGGGATAAAACAGACAATATCTATTAGGGGTGGGCTTGGGCTGTTTTAAATGGCATGAGAGTCAGACGTCAAGTGGTGTACTAGCGAGGACGTTGGGCCCCTAAGAGGATCGGATTGTGAGATCCCACATTAGTTGGAAAGAAGAATGAAGCATTTCTTATAAGGGCGTGGAAACTTTTCACTAGTGTAACAGGATAAAGCAGACAATATCGGTTATGGGTGGGCTTGGGTTGTTATAAATAGTATGAGAGCCAGACACCAAGCGGTGTACTAGCGAGGACGTTGGGCCCCTAAGAGGGTCGCGGATTGTGAGATCCTACATTAGTTGGAAAGAAGAATGAAACATTCCTTATAAGGGCGTGGAAACCTTTTCCCTAGAGTAACTCGATAAAGAAGACAATATTTGTTAGAGGTGGGCTTGAGCTGTTTTAAATGGTATGAGAGCCAGACAACAGGCAGTGTGCTAGCGAGGACGTTAGGCCCCTAAGGGGGTCGGATTGTGAGATCCCACATCGGTTGGAAAAAAAGAATGAAACATTCTTTATAAGGATGTGGAAACCTCTCCCTAGCACATGCGTTTTAAAACCTTGAGGCTGACGACAGTAGGTAATGGGCTAAAACGCTTAGTAGGTAATGGGCTAAAACGGACAATTAACTTGTACATAGTATAGTCATATTAAAGAAACTCAAACTTTGGTTGGGCCTAAACTAGTCCAAAGGCTTATTTAGAATTCAATAATATTAAAAAAAAAGACCTAATTAAAAAGTAATAGAATTTACTTAATTATTAATTATATAATTTATAAAGTAATAGAATTTACTTAATTATTAATTATATAATTTATATTCATTTTCTTTTCAGTCCTGCAGAGAACGGACGTTCAGATTCATACAAGAATGAAGCAACATCCACAATGTGAAATGAACCAATAAACAACGAGCACGTGTCAAGGAGAAATTTTCAAAGGCCTTCTTCTTTTTCTTCGTACGACGTGTCGGTTCTGAATTGTTCGTTCTTTTAATCTCGTTGGTGAGAATATGCAGACGACGATCGGAATCTTCGTAGCATAAACGAAGATGAGCCGAAGTTTTAGAGCTTCAAATGCTAAGAATTTCTATCTTTCCTGATTCGTTTTCCATCTGAAATCCCTTGGAATTGAGTTTGTTGTAATTAATTTTGTTTTTGGTGGATGAGATCTTGAGGATTTTATCCTAATTCGATCGTTTTCTCTGCGTTTTTTTTTTTCTGTTGAATGGGAATATTGTTGAAGATGTTTTAGTTTGGATCCGGTGGATTTGCTGCATGAATTTGATTGAAGGTTTGGGTGCGGATCGAGCACTTAAAGAATAGAGGAGGCTGAGCAGCGGCGCTGAAACATGTCTGCCATCGTGTGCGGGAAGAGATCCTTATTTGAAGACCAGTCTCCGCATCCCGTCTCTAAGAGAATTCGTTGTTCATCTTCTTCGCCTGTGCGGTTTTCGCCTCCGAGGTCATCGAATCAATCTGTGTTTCCGTTCCCCCAGACGTCCTCCTCACAATCGGCTCATTTAGTTGATTATCTTTGCGAAAATTTTCCTGATATGGATAAGCAGGTCTGTTTAGGATGAGGAATTATAAATTCGAAATGCTTTAATCATTTTGTTTGAAGGCATTTCTGATGAAAGATTTTTTGCTTTATAATTCGAGGGAATGAATACATGAATACATACTGATTGCTTTGAAATTGTTATTCTAGCTTCTAGAGAGGGTACTTGAAGAATGTGGTGATGATCTCGATTTAGCCATTAGAAGTTTGAACCAGCTTCATTTGGGTTATAATGACAGAAACTTGGGCAGTGCTTCAAACACCTCCGATGTAGCTTTGGAAACAAATATTCAACCTCAATCCCAAGGTTTGTATTTGATCTCTATTGAACTGCATCTTGGACTTAATAATTATATTCTCAATGCTCTGTAAGGGAATATTTTCAATTTTACGACTGCAAGAGAGTGCACGAGACGAGATTTCAATATTTTGTTCATGGATGCATAAATACTAGAGAAATTCTTGACATACTCTGAAGTGTTATATGTTCTTGATAAACTTTTCATAGGAGAAGGAATGATAGGGATTCATTGTGTAAAATCATAACAGGGGTCTTTGGCTTGCTGTTTAGATTAGATTAACCAGAAGTTGAGAAGTCAAACTTAGATTTGGCACATGGATTTGCTTTTCACAAACTATGGATCGTGAGTTTACTAGTAACGTAGCCAACGAACCGAACATGGTTCACGTGGAACCAAGCTTCTATATCAAATTCATTTGCACACACCGTACACAAATTTTCGAAATATAAGCGTTTCAATTCTATGCTCCATTAAGTTTGGACTTCTGGAAACCAAACAATCCTCAGATTGTGCATTTTGTTTTTGTTTTACATTTCTTAGTGAAGCTAGGTTTGTCTCATTTGCCACGCAGTCTGGCTTTCTGATATCATTTTTATACCTCGAATCAACTTGACCTGGATTAGGAGTAGTAGTTCCATCAAAATTTATAACTAACTCGTAGAGAATTGTAACAGCCTAACCCACCACTAGCAGATAGTATCCTCTTTGGACTTTCCTTTCTGAGCTTCTCCGCTAGGGAGAAACACCCTTATAAAGGGTGCTTTGTTCCCCTCTCCAATTGATGTGGGATCTCACAATCCACCCCCTTTCGGGGTCCAGCGTCCACGCTGGCACTCGTCCGGTGTCTGGCTCTGATACCATTTGTAACAGCCAAAGCCCACTGCTAGTAGATATTATTCTCTTTGGACTTTCCCTTCCGGGCTTCCCCTCAAGGTTTTAAAACGCATCTGCTAGGAAGAGATTTCCACACCTTTATAAAGAGTGCTTTGTTCCCCTCTCCAATCGATGTGGCATCTCACAAGAATCTCACAAGAATAGCCATGTGAAATAAGTTATCTTCTATTTTCTTACCAAAATATGGGCCAGTTAAGCATTTTTAGGGCATTAGGACATTGACTGGTGAGGAAGTCTGGTTACTTACTTAAGTCAGCTTGGATTGGCATCAGAGAGTGCCTAGGATCAACCTTGGTGATGTCATGCAGAGCTTTATCAGTTCTGATGACGTTGTCTTATATAGAAGGTTTTTGTTTAAGATCCTTTTTAGCAGAGGCAGATTCTTGCAATTAGAGTAAATAATGACATTCCCAACATCATTCATGGAAAACGTTCTTCGATGTTTCTTGGTGGAAGTTAGTTTGCTGCCAATCAATTTTAGGAATGTATTTCTTTTTTAGCCTTTTCTACAAATTGATTTCTATATGATGTTTCATTGTTTCTGAGTTCAGTGGATTGGAGAACTTTTCTGTAACTTCCCTTTTGTAATTATCCTTTCTTTCGACTCGGTGTTTCGTCCCTCCTCCCGGAATTTGGCATCGAGCCAACTCCTTATCTGCTTACGCCCATGGGGAAGAGTACACTGTAATATTCCCTTTGTCGATCTCTTAATTCCTTGTTTACCTGAGTAGAAATCCTTTCCCCCCCGTCATATTTGTGCCTTTTAGAGTTGATTTTTCTTTTGAGAGACACTGACCTATTCTCTCAATGTACGACCATACTAACTTTAACTGTTTGCTTGGTTGCATTTTATGGAGGCTACGAGATACCTTCAGTTTAAGTCAAAACCTAAACAATTCAAAAGATTCTGTATAAGCGCTTGCATATTCTGCTCCTCAAATTGGAATCTCCAATGCATTTTAAACAGATTATTAATAAAAACAGTTTGAAGGATGCTTGCCAATTTCATCTTCAAGCTTCTTCTGATGCCTTTAGATCCAGTTGTTAGATACATCTAATGAATTTTATCTTTTCGTTTAAGAAGAAGCAGAACCGCAAGGAGAAGCTGCAATTTCTGAGAATGCAACAGCTTCTGAGAATCTTCCCACAAATGGGGCAGAATGGGTGGATCTCTTTGTGAGAGAAATGACAAGTGCCTCAAACATGGATGATGCACGAAGCCGTGCTTCAAGAGTTCTTGAGGTTCTTGAAAAGTCCATCTGTGCCCGTGCAAATGCAGAGGCAGCAAATAACTTTCATCAGGTTTTGGAACTTCTACAATTTCTGCTATTTGTTTATGCACCAATGATCTGCCACTATAATGTTCGTGATTTTTATCTCGTTTATCTAATTTTAGGAAAACAAGATGCTTAGGGAACAAGTGGAAGCTCTTATTCAGGAAAACAATATTCTCAAACGAGCTGTCTCAATCCAGCACGAACGTCAGAAAGAATACGAAGGCAGGAACCAGGAGTTGCAACATCTTAAGGAATTAGTCTCTCAATACCAGGAACAATTGAAAACCCTTGAGGTTGGTTCCATAAATGCTCTAAGATCTTGCTTCCTTCCTTACTAAAAACATAATTTCTCATGAAAAAATATCATTAGCACCATACTTTATGGTTTCACGCATACTTATAGTCTGATATCTCTCGCATCTTTTAATGAACTAGGTGAATAACTATGCACTTACAGTGCATCTCAAGCAAGCTCAACAAAGTAGCTCCATTCCGGGTCGTTTCCACCCTGATGTTTTCTAATCAGACATCGCTACATTGAAACCGCGGTAAACTCGATCCTCACAAGACTTCTATTCTATCAAAATAGTAAGATGATCAACCTGAACTTCAATCAGTAGCATGTTTGTGGGTTCCTCTTTTTTATCTAGAAGGTATAAAAGAGTCGAGGCATCTACTTTTCCATGTCAGTACAGTGATTAATTCCTTTTCTTCTTCTTTTTGTTGCTTCTATCCTGATATTTGGACTAAATTTGATTCTCATAGATATTTTTTTTTTTTGTGTTTTCATTACCTGATTATAGTTCGAAGCTGATTGGAATACACAGAATAACATTTCGATTGAAAAGTTTCACTACTTTCTTTCATATGCCTGTCTAAATGTCTACTTTTTCGGATACCCCATTCTAGATTGAAATATGCTCTCCCCACCTTCTCATAACAGCAATGCACCTAGTTCATTCCTGTTCTACCAATTATGCTCTATAATGCCTAGGATCCTTTCACTTTTGAGCACACAACCATAGCCCACTGATGGGTGATTTTCATAAAAGCAGTAGGGTGATCTTTATACCATGCTTCATCAATGGGTTTTGCCTTTTTAACTGTATACAGCAACCTTATGATGCTGTTTGGTAAAAGAAATTCTCATCTGGACAGCACCACAGGCTTGGCAAAGATATATTTCGAGCAGCGGTCTGGCGGGATACTTTGTTCGATTTGAAATTGTAAGGTAACTCACCCGTTATGAGTTAGTGCATTAGGACATGTTTGAAATGACTTTAAATCGTAGTTTAAATACTTGAAAAGTCATTCTAACAGGTTTTTAACATCTTCTGTTACCATGAAATTATATCTCGGGTTTGAAAGTAACGCTAAGGTAGTGGATGTTAATTATCGTTTAGCTACAGTTAAGAGGTAGAGAGAGAAAGAGAAAGAGATATAGCTATTTAATTACTTAATATAAGGTTGGATTTTTCTATCTTTAGGTTCAGTACACCAACTCCTGACTTGACATGTGAATATATATAAAGTAATTGGCTTGATTTGAGTAATGTCTGTAATAACTTCGACAGAAAAAAAAAAAAAGAAACTTTCTGAATCTATTCTTCTAGAAGTATCTAATTCCCACCGAAAAATTAATAAGTTAAAAGTATCATTTTCCATACTTTCAATGATTAAAAGAAGTTTATTTAGTCCCACTTTCAAAAGCTTAAATTAATTTTAATTTTTAATTTTTAATTTTTTATGAAACTCGTCTAGAAATAAATTAATTTTATCTTATTAATTGATATGAATTTAGATTTGTGTCTTTGATCTCGAGCTCGGTGCTATTTACATCAAGACTTTAGAAAAATAAGAGTGCCTGGTGGAACTAAACAAACGATACCAAGTCTTCTCTCAGATTAAAAAAAAGAAGATGATTTCAAGCACGTTAAATTATTAGTATTTAAATTAGTCTATTAATTATTTATTGTCTTCTTTTAATATACAATTATAAAAATGAGAAACCGTAACCTCATAGTTATTTATCAACTATTGTTATAAAAACGATTAAAACAAATTTGTCGTCTCGTATTTCTCGAAAACGCGATTCGATTGATGGGATTGAGATTGATATTCCAATCTTTCTTCTTCGAACGTATTGATTTGATCCCATAAGCGGGACTGCCACCCCATAGCATGTTGCCACCAGGAGCAGAACCCATATCTCTCTTAGAGAATCTCCTAATTGTTCCAAAGCAACTAGAAAGAGATTCTTTAGAGCAACTAAAAAGAGATTCTTTAACCAGAAAGAATTTAGTTCATGTGTGGAATACCTATCTAGAAGTTTTCGCAACTCAATATGTATGGCGATTCACAAATTGTTAATAATGCATTTTTAAAATATTTTTTTTATATTATTATACATATTTTTCTAAAAAAATTATTAAAAATATACTTATTAGTAAGTTAAAATATTATTAATTTTTTAATAGAACTTAAAACTAAATTAAAACTAAATTGTTGCTAGTTAAATAATAATTATAAATTTATTAAAAAGGTTTGTATAATATTTTTTATACTAATTAAATTTAGAGATTTAAAATTATTAAATTAGAATAAAACACGAAAAAAAATAATATCTTAATCTTATAAATATATTTATAAAAGAAAGACTATCAAATAGAAAACCGACATAAATCCTAAAAATCACTCGATAATCAAAATAGCGAAAGCTTGTATTCAAAATAGACAACATCATATGATCATGAGATTACGAAAATTTGTATGTAGTTCTAACAACCCTAATTAGTGATATCAAAGTCATGCTCCCGACTTGTCTCTCTTGATAGAATCCATGAAAAGTATGTCTCCGACGTCGGTCAATCAGCCCTAGAAGTGATACAACAACACGAGGAGCTAACGATCGGAGGTGTTGCAACCTATGAATCACCGAACAGCTCTTTTGCTCGATAGGAATCATGGGCATAAACACAAATGACTTATGTCCAAAGTGGACAATATGGTATATATACTTCCATCCTACCATAGGCTTCATATCATAGAGGGAGAGGCACAAATTTACAGAAGAAATCAGTAGAAAATGTGTTGTTCTAAGAGAATTTGAAATGAAAAAGCAAAGCATATGAACAAATTTAGTGTAGAAATAGAGTAAGAAGTGCATAATCAATTGAAAACCAGAGTTGTTCCACTTCTCATCATCCTCTTAAACTCATCAAAATTCACCATTCCATCCCCATCCAAATCCACTTTCTTGATCATTTCCTTACAATTCTCAAGTTTCTTCCCTTCATTCATCCCCAAACAAGACAGCACCAAGCCCAATTCCTCCACTGATATCACTCCATCTTTGTCCTTATCAAACACTCCAAAAGCCTCTCTCAGTTCATCTTCATCTTCATCTTCATCTTCATCTTCATCTTCATCTTCAACCCTCCTCTGTTTTTCTTCAAAACCCATCACTAATTTCTCCCCCAAAACACAAAACTCCTCAAAATCAATCAACCCATCTCCATTTTCATCCACCCCTTTCACCATTTCCTCTGCTTCCCTCTCTGTAATCATCATACTCATGTTCTTCAGCGATTCCATCAGCTCCTTCTTCGTTATGAACCCATCGTTGTTCTTGTCAAATGTCCCAAACACCTTCTTCATCTCTGATTTCTTCTTTTCCGGCGCCGGAGACAGCGGAGGAACGGCGGTGGGTTTGAAATGGACAGATTGGGGAGAGGGTTTTATAGATTGGAACCACGCGGTGAATCTCTTGGTGGGGAAATACATGAGGAAATTGACATACCCAGCAACGAACAAAACCGCCAAGAACAGAAGGTTCATCACGGATTCCATTGTTGGAGGAGGAGGAAGGTGCAGAGAAGGAGGGATTTGGAGAGAAGGGTTTTAAAGAACGATGAAAAGGGGGAAAGGAATTGAAAGAAACGCGGTTTTGAAACGCCAAATCTGCTTTTTGGATCCCACAAACCGCGTGGTGGGTATTGTTTCTTTTTATTTAAAACTCCATTTTGTCGCTGAAAATTGTAAAGAAAAAAATGGTGTGTGTGTGTGTGTGTGTCATTGCGTGATCGTGCTTCAAAGTCTTTTAAATATGAAAATGATTCCTCCACACCACAACCAATTAATCAATGTTTGACGTAAATTCAAGCATAGCTGATGATAATAAACAAAACTCTATTAACTTTGAATGAAGTTTATTGACGTTTTCAAAGTTTGGGAGCAATATAGTAATTTAATTAAAGTTCAGTGACCAAAATCTAACAATTTTGAAAGATATTGGACTGAAACAATACATATGAGAGCACCCAGAGTGCTAGTTTGACAACCTTTAAGGGTTGAATTTTCTTCATTGAATATTTCCTGTTATGATTCGAACGCACTGTTAAGACTTGTGGGACCATTTTGAAAGAAAAGCTGTAAAGAGATCGAATAGAGAGAGCTCTAGAGAGAATTCTTCGTTCTCGGTTGAAATTCTCTTTAGGGTCATTACGAACTTCTATATCGTTGATATACACCAAATAGACTTGTAGCCTAATATTTCTACAAAGGTAGATTACGTGGGTAGTTAAGGCATTACATTATTGACCAAAAGGTCAAAGATTGAGAACAGCGGGTTAGTTATTGGTCAAAAGGTAAAAAAATTCGAATTACCTCTTAATAAAAACACCTTAAAGAGTTTTTTTTTTTTAAAAAAAAAATCTTATACGACTTTAATCGAATTATATAATAAATTAGTTTATTCAAAACGGTCTTAAAATGAGATTACTACAAAGATTGAGACAAGAACACGTATATACAATTTTTCGTTTTTTTCTAATTTTAACCATTTTAAGCGTCCTTTCATTTTCTTTATAATATATACGTTGAACAGGAAGGCTAACTTTAAAAATTAATGATATGCACCTATGAGATTGAAATGAATATATGAGTGCCATTTGGAAGCAAGTAACATATAAACAATTAACTATCCCTAGAGGTGGTTTATTTCATTTGGGTTACAACCGACCCTATGTGGGGTCGACCTCTTAGGTCTCGATAACCCTCACGTGGGTCGTTCCTCTAGGTTATGACTAACCCAATGAAGTTGGATTTGTCTCGTTTTTGTCACTAGTCTTCTAAGTAATAGGTTTTGTATCCTACATGCTTCATGCTTGTACCTCAGACCTTGAGGCTCAGCTCTTTGTCAACTTGACAGATTAACCTCTTTTTTCCTTTGGAACATCCAACTTCTCCACCGAGATAGTCAAACTCTTGGCTTAACCTCAAAGAGTTGACCTATAGCGTCTAAAAAAGTTATTTCGAAAATGAAATAAATATTAAATATTAATAATATGAATAATAAAACATAATTAACGTTAACCCATCGAGTTCCTATCCTTTAGAAGTTTATACACGAAGATGTCATTATAACGTCATTATCATAGCCGATGAGCTTTAAGAGTTATTTGACAGGAAAGTTTGAGCTATAAATATTTAAGACTTTGAATTTGATACACCTTTCGTTAGGTTAGGTTAGGTTACACGAACAAGGAAGAACTTGAAGAAATCTTGAATGTTAAGCCTCTTTTTCTCCCATATTTCGGTCAACAGTGAAAAAAAAAAAAATCATATTCCTAATTCAATGACAATAACATGAACTCGATAAAAAAAAGTTCGAGAAAATGACAAATCTACCCAAAAACCGAGTAAATAAATAATATTAAATATTCATATAGGTACGTCGAGATTCGAACCTTTTACTTAACAATATAACTACATCGATATCAGACAAAATTAAATAATTAGCTAAAATAAATTATTATTAATTCCCTGTTTCAATTTGATCACCAAAATAAACTACTTGGTAATATTAAATAAAAAAAAAACTTAGTATTAAATTTGATCCATGTAAAATAATTTTACCAAAAATCATAAATAACGGTAAAAATTGCAACAAAATTTTAAATTAAATTTAATAGCCAGAAATTACGTTCATGGGTATTTTAGTCTTTTCATAAATTTTATTTAATAATAAGAAAACTACGTTTGGTAATTTTTCAATAATAAATATATATTTGCAATTTTTTCAAAACGCGTAATTAAAAAGTTATTTACGTTGTTAACCCAAAAGGAACGTTAATCATGTTGGGCCCATCATACTGGGCCCATCATGTTGGGCCCATGGGCTTCTAATATTGTATTTTTGTTATTTTCAGATCCGAAGGCCCAATCCGATAAATACAAAGAATTTTGGGCCTCACGAATTTGGAGTCCATACAAAAAAAAGAAAAAAAAACCTTTATTTATTTATTTCTTTATTATTATTATTTTTATATTTAATGTAGAATGAAAATAGCTAGAGGGAGAGGTTAAATTAACGTATCATCTAACTTGATTGATATAAAAAGTCTCGAGAGCTCGAGAACTCGAGAACGATAAGATTTTGATCTAGTTAACGAACTCGTTGGGGAGCGGTACTGATTAGTGACAGCTCGATCGAGCACCCGTTACATAAATTTGTAATTTAATTTTTTTAAAAATAATTAATATTAGGGGGGGGGGACTATAGAAGAGACAGGGCCACGCTTGAAAGTGACGGTCCAATGATGCAAAACCGTTCCGGTTCAACAACCTATAATTATTCTGTTAGCTTTTTATCACATGCGCTTACGTACACCTCCTTGCCATGGTCCCTCCTCCATCAATATTATTATTATTAATTATAAATTACAAATTTATTTAACACGTATTTATTAAATATTTTTTTTTTTTAAATTGAGGGTCGCTCATGTAAGGACAAAAAAAGTGGACATTTAAAGAGCAGCCCAAATATATGTGGGCCAGAGGATGAGACTGTTGAGGAAATGGGCCCTCCAATGTGGGCTGTAAAGGTGGCCCATGAACGTGGCTTTTTCGCTACTACTGTGAGATATGAAAGAAGTGACACTCAAATTTGTCTCTTTCTGTTTTTGTCTTCTTCTGCCTTCAAATAATTCACTTATTTTCCTTTTTTTAATATATTTCCACCTATTAAAATCAATTCTTTTCTTTTTTTAATAAAAAAACCCCATAAAATTAGAGAAAATTTCATCCACACACATTCAAATATATTTATAAAAATATCTCCAATACTTTTTTTTTTTTTTTAAATTTAGATTTATTTTCTGATTATTTTTAAAAAAGTTAAAAGTTTTAAATAAAAATAAATTATGCATCAAAATATAAATTTTTATGAGCT